>NC_061110.1:29812058-29814558 GCF_015104395.2 Macrobrachium nipponense | reverse complement strand
ACATCAGTTCCCAAGTTGGTTAAAAAAAAAAAAAAAGAGAGAGACACGCCTATAAACAGGTATATTGTTTACTATTTTCCCAAATCTTTCCAAATGTAAAGTATTGTGAGTCATGGGCACAAAATCTATTTATGAAGAATAAAAGAAAAACCGAGGTATAAGAATCAACGTCCTCGGGGAGATCAACAGGGAATGTTTTTGTTTCGAACAAAGTTTAAAAGAAGGCAAGAACATTTTAACGTTTGCTTCGATGAAAATGTAAAGGCTATTAAGAATTTATACCTTTGTTGTCTCTGATTTTTAAAATTACTTTCAAACTTTTAATAGCTTTTAATGTCAAGAGATTTCGCATAGGAAAATATTTAATAACTTGGGATGTAGTCACTAGCTGTAACAATGCTTATTTATATATATATATATATATATATATATATATATATATATATATATATATATATATAGATATATATATATATACTATATGTATATATATATATATATATATATATATATATATATATATATATATATATATATTACGAGTTACCACAACCACGACGAGGTCATGTTGCCGATTTCTGCACTTAGATCTCAAGGCTTTGTAATGGCAAGCGCATCGCCACCCGCCCCCGCCCCCTCCCCCTCAACCTAAAATGCGAAAGAATTCGAAAAGTTAAGACGGCATTATGGCTATTGCAAAATCCATATATATATATATATATATATATATATATCTATATATATATATATATATATATATATATATATATATATATATATATATATATATATATATATATACATATATATAAAGAGAGAGAGAGAGAGAGAGAGAGAGAGAGAGAGAGAGAGAAATGCATGCTGCTCTCGTTAGAATTATAAGAAGAATTATGTAGTTCTATATGCATACCTGCCTTAAAATCAGATATATCACAGCATCAAGGCATAGCTGCAATTAGTAGAGATACTGATGAAATTACTGTGTATCATAATTTTAACATCGGTTTGTGTTCCGATGGTTCGATGAATAATGTACCTAGAGCTAGTTTAGCTCTGAAAGCTTATTTTCAATTACTATCCAATTAAAAACAGCGGTAAAGAAAGCACCTCACTTATATGTTCTTGTCGGTTGAAAGAAATATATTAGTGAAAGTCTTCAAATGCTGTTAAAGAACGAAAATAAGAGGTATTTATTCATTTTCATCATCAAAGTAGTAATGTGATAAAAGAATGAAGTTGTGCATAGCGTATTTGTTTAGTTTGGTAATATATGTACTGGGAAGCGTCCCTATATGGCCTTCTACTTTAAGTTGGAGGCAACTTTTCAAGTACAGTTAATAGAACCTTACGTGAGTGAGTTCGGCATCTGCGGAAATGTTTTAGAGATACTTTCCTCGCCAATAGGGCCCGGCGTGGATGATTTTAGCCATTTTGTTCCTGTATTCCGCCAATTAATATAGAGTAACCTTGAATACATGGATAAACACGTCCTGCAAGTGAGCAAAAAGTCATCTTTACTTTGCTAAATTATTAAGGTATGTACAAGACGCGGAACGCATCATACTTTAAGGTAAAATTATTTAATTACTAATAAAAGTTATGAAATTAACAGAATAATAAAAAATACACATTTGTTTTTTTTTATTACCGTAACTCTACATCTGTCTCAGAAAGCTGCCAAGGCATCACTTTACAACTCTTACATAAAGAACTTGATTTACAAGATATTCACAAAAAAATATGATTATCTTTAGTATGACACGAGCTTCTTTGAAAGTTATTTTATCATTACTACCGGCGAATTCATTTCCGAAATTGTTAGACGTGGAAATTTTCTGTTGCCGAAAATTGTGTTATATAATTCGAAAACGTGCATTATATAAAAAAAATACATATAGGTATATAAATATGCTGAATAACGACGCATAATATAAAGGACAGACCTATTTTTCTCATCTCGAAATACACCATATAAATAGAATGGCATAAAGATATCCTGTCAAATATTGTTGCTCCATCAGGCCATTATATCGTCCATAAAATGTGCTCAAGGCGGTTTTATGGCGTATATAACAGGAATTTATACAGGCTTTATTATTCAGATAAAAGATCCTCATTTTTGCAAATGAGCCGGATTTCAAATGTTCTTACAAATGGATTCTTTTATAGATAGTTACAAGGATTGATAGTTTTACAGAGTATTCGAGAACAAAAATCAGTCGTTATGCTAAGCTTAAAATGTATCATTTTTGATTCGTCACACGGAATTAATACATTCCATTTACTTGCAAGCTACCTACCGACGAGCTTTTTATTATTCCACTTATGTATAATCATGTTCTAAAATTTATCAATACATTTTAGCTAGTTACAAATTAAGTTCCATTTCACATCTCGTTTGGTTTTTCGTTATACAGTGGTTATTACCCTAGAAAATAATAGTTATAAATGCCATTCTATTTCTAGTAACTTACATCTATCGTGGAACCCGTCATAGTTA
>NC_061110.1:29742409-29811558 GCF_015104395.2 Macrobrachium nipponense | reverse complement strand
TAATGCGATATATGATAGCGCAAACACGAAATTTTCCTATATAATTGTATTCAAATCGCGCTGTGCGCCAAACGGTTAGAGGTAACAAGTTACTTTTTTTCGTTGTAATGTGCACTAAATTGCAATCATTTTGATATATAACACATTGTAAAACAATAAAACGCAACACAGAGAAAATATTATCACAAAATGATGCAGGAATTCATAGCGCGCGGATGTAAAAAAAATAATTTTTTTAAAAAATTCACCATAAATCGAAATATTGTTATAGAGACTTGAAATTTGTTTCAAAATGAAGGAATATTATTGAATATTACGATACTGTAAGAGTTTTAGCTTACAAATGCAGTTTTCGACCATTTCGAACGAGTTAAAGTTGACCAAATGTCGAATTTTTGTTAAAATTTTTTTTTTATATGCAAATATAAAAAAAATGAGAAATGCTACAACCTTCCAATAATTTTTGTTATATTGTGCATGTTTTGCGCACATTTTCAATATAAAACTCTAAAAAAAGCGTAAATGAAAAGGCTCAAATATTAGGAGAATGTGACCTACGCGTTTCCGAGATTTTCGGCCGAGAATCGGCGCGCGGACGGAATAAAAATAATTTTTTTTCAAATATTCATCATAAATCGAGATATTGATCTAGAGACTTGCAATATGTTTTAAATGAAAAATAAATGATTGAATATTACTAGACTGTAAGATTTTTATGTTACAAATGCGTTTTTTTGACCTTTTTGTTGAGTCAAAGTTGACCGATCGAAGTTTTTTCTTTTCGTAACTTATCGTGATTTATATGGCAAATATTTCAAAAATGAGAAATGCTAGAACCTTCCAATATTTTTTGTTATATTGTGCACGTTTTTGCGCATTTTTCCATATATAAACCTCTAAAAAAAACAAAAAAGCGTAATATGAAAAGGCACAAATATTAGGAGAATGTGACCTACGCGTTTCGGAGATTTTCGGCCGAGAATCGGCGCGCGGAGGGAATAAAAATATTTTTTTCAAATATTCACCATAAATCGAGATATTGTTCTAGAGACCTGCAATATGTTTTAAAATGAAGATAAATGATGAATATTACTAGACTGTAAGATGTTTATGTTATAAATGCGTTTTTGAACCTTTTCGGTTGAGTCAAAGTTGACCGATCGTATTTTTTGTTTTTCGTACTTATCGTAATATATATGCAAATATTTCAAAAATGAGAAAATGCTACAACCTTCCAATATTTTTTGTTATTTATTGTGCATGTTTTTGCGCACATTTACATATATAAAAACTATAAAAAAAAAGGCGTAATATGAAAAGGCTCAAATATTAGGAGAATGTGACCTACGCGTTTCGGAGATTTTTCGGCCGAGAATCGGCGCGCGGAGGGGAAAAAAAATATTTTTTTCAAAAAAATTCACAATAAATCGAGATATTGTTTCTAAGAGACTTGCAATTTGTTTTAAAATGAGATAAATGATTGAATATTACTAGAACTGTAAGATTTTTATGTTATAAAGGCGTTTTTTGACCTTTTCGGTTGAGTCAAAGTTGACCGATCGTAGTTTTTTTTCGTACTTATCGTACTTTATATGCAAATATTTCAAAAATGAGAAATGCTACAACCTTCCGATATTTTTTGGTATATTGTGCATGTTTTTTTGCGCACATTTCCGTATATAAACCTTTAAAAAAAGCGTAATATGAAAAGGCTCAAATATTAGGAGAATGACCTAGCGTTTCGGAGATTTTCGGCCGAGAATCGGCGCGCGGAGGGGAAAAAAAATATTTTTTTCAAAAATTCACCATAAATCGAGATATTGTTCTAGAGACTTGCAATTTGTTTTCAAATGAAGATAAATATTGAATATTACTAGACTGTAAGATTTTTATGTTATAAATGCGTTTTTTGACCTTTTCGGTTGAGTCAAAGTTGACCGATCGTAGTTTTTTTCGTACTTATCGTACTTTATATGCAAATATTTCAAAAATGAGAAATGCTACAACCTTCCAATATTTTTTGTTGTCTATTGTGCATATTTTTGCACACATTCCATATATAAACCTTTAAAAAAAGCGTAATATGAAAAGGCTCAAATATTAGGAGAATGTGACCTACGCGTTTCGGAGATTTTCGGCCGAGAATCGGCGCACGGAGGGGAAAAAAAATATTTTTTTCAAAAGTTCACCATAAATCAAGATATTGTTCTAGAGACTTGCAATTTGTTTTAAAATTAAAATAAATGATGAATATTACTAGACTGTAAAATTTTTATGTTATAAAGGCGTTTTTCACCTTTTCGGTTGAGTCAAAGTTGACCGATCGTAGTTTTTTCGTACTTATCGTAATATATATGCAAATATTTCAAAAATGAGAAATGCTACAACCTTTCAATATTTTTTGTTATATTGTGCATGTTTTTGCGCACATTTTCATATATAAAACTATAAAATAAGCGTAATATGAAAAGGCACAAATATTAGGAGAATGTGACCTACGCGTTTCGGAGATTTTCGGCCGAGAATCGGCGCGCGGACGGAATAAAAATATTTTTTTCAAATATTCACCATAAATCAAGATATTGTTCTAGAGACTTGCAATTTGTTTTAAAGTGAAGGTAAATGATTGAATATTACTAGACTGTAAGTAATTTGCTTACCCCCCCAAAAAATATTTATAATATATATATATATATATATATATATATATAATATATATATATATATATATATTTATATATATATATAGATATATATATATATTTATATATATATATATATATATATATATATATATATATATATATATATATATATATATATATATATATATATATATATATATATATATATAAATATATATATATATATATATATATATATATATATATATATATATATATATATATATATATATATATATATATATATATATATATATATATATATATATATATATATATATATATATATATATATATATATATATATATATATATATATATATATATATATATATATATATATATATATATATATATATATATATATATATATATATATATATATATATATATTATATATATATATATATATATATATATATCTATATATATATATAATATATATATATATATATATATATATATATATATAAATTTTTTTTTATACGTAAAAATATATATATTACATTCTTCGATTCTGGTACCAATACATAAATAAAAGGAATGCAGGTGACACTTCTCTTTTCGCATACAATGAAATGTCTTATTATTATTTTACATGCACACATTCAGATATATAAAAAATTGTAATAAATAAAAAATTAAAACTAAATATAAAATAAATGCAGAATACTCACTCGTAATCCTTACTCTTCGTTCTATTCTTGTTTTCCTCCCTCTCCATTGAAGAGTCTTGCATTTTTTTCCACTCGACATGACGAGGTACAGGTGGAGGAGGGAGACTTGCAATTTGTTTTAAAGTGAAGGTAAATGATTGAATATTACTAGACTGTAAGTAATTTGCTTACCCCCCAAAAAAATATTTATAATATATATATATATATATATATATATATATATATATATATATATATATATATATATATATATATTTATATATATATATATATATATATATATATATATATATATATATTATATATATATATATATATATATATATATATATATATATATATATATATATATATATATATATATATATATATATATATATATATATATATATATATATATATATATATATATATATATATATATATATATATATATATATATATATATATATATATATATATTTATATATATAATATATATATATATATATATATATATATATATATATATATATATATATATATATATATATACATATACATATATATATATATATATATATATATATATATATATATATCTATATATATATATATATATCTATATATATATATATATATATATATATAATTTTTTTTTATACGTAAAATATATATATTACATTCTTCGATTCTGGTACCAATACATAAATAAAAGGAATGCAGGTGACACTTCTCTTTTCGCATACAATGAAATGTCTTAATTATTATTTTATCATGCACACATTCAGATATATAAAAAATTGTAATAAATATAAAACTAAATATAAAATAAATGCAGAATACTCACTCGTAATCCTACTCTTCGGTTTCTATTCTTGTTTTTCTCCCTCCTCCATTGAAGAGCCTTGCATTTTTTTCCACTCGACATGACGAGGTACAGGTGGAGGAGGGAGACGCGCGTCCTTACTGCTGATGGACCCGGCGGCCCGTGCGCCCACCGCTGTCGGTTTAGGGGGCGCGCTCCAATACATGACCTTAGTGTGGTACTTTCGGTCACACTCCCCTATCCTGCAAAGAGCAACTTTGCAGAGAACGACAGAAAGAACCGTGTGTCTCTCCTTCTGCCATTCAATTAGGCACACCCGGCACCGTTTCTGCCTTCGCCCTTCTAAGGCCTCCAGTATGTGTTCCCCTGGCTGCAGCCGACACGCAGGGTCCACTACCCTACCCGACGAGAAGCGGTGATGGCGGGGGCGGCAGCAAGAGGGGCGTCGTCAGCAGGGGCGGCGGCAGCAGGGGCGGCGGCAGCAGGGGCGGCGGCAGCAGGGGCGGCGGCAGCAGGGGCGTCGTCAGCAGGGGCGGCGGCAGCAGGGCGTCGTCAGCAGGGGCGGCGGCGGCAGTTCAAGCGAAGTTGGCCCTCCTATCTGCCCTTTCCTCTAGGGGCAGATCTGCAGCTCGGGGCAGGGGTCAGTTATGGAAGGCCACTCATCGGGATCGAAGTTGATGAGGGCATTCCCGGCTACCTCTAGGAACTGTATGTGGGTCAACCTCGGAGATTGTCACCGCGGTACCCACAGTACAGTATGTAGGCATTTTGGAGGGCCAACTGAAGGATGTTATTTTGAGGAGCTTCTGTGTCCACCTTCTGGTTCTCCTGGCGAAGGGATAGTACTGGATGAGCTGATCAAAGAGATCAACTCCTCCCATGTGCCTGTTGTAGTGCCCAATGACCCAGTAGGTCGCTCGGTACGAAACTCCTCAAACACAACTCCGCCCTGTCGACGTGTCTTCTTCGCTGTACGATCTCTTCTTGGATGGGTTCATGACTCGTCGAATCATGGGGACGAGTCGGACACGCTTCCAACAGATGACGAAGACAGCACCCTTCCGCTGCCACTCTGTCTCTCCTCTTTGCCAGGTGTTGTGGATGACTAGCGAACCTCTTGAGGACATTCAGGGCCCCACGCACCAACCGAAGGGTACCACTGACGTGAACACATGCTTCATACAGTTCCTGGGCCAGGGATACCGAGTTATAATAATTATCCATAAACAGGTGATATCCCTGGTTACGGAAACGTCCCACAAGGTTGAATACAGTGTCACGCAGCGTGGAGAAGACCCCGGTATACACTGAAAAGTCCCACAACGTATCCAGTGTTGGCCTCGGTAATGAGAAAGAATTTCACACCATATTTCTTTGGCTTCTTGGGGTTATACACTTTTATACGAAGACGTCCTTTGTAAGGCATCATCCCCTCATCCAAAGACAGGTTCTTTCCAGGAATCACGAGATTACTACACCGCTCACGGATATAATCCAACCACTGTACGCAACTAAAATGAGGCGATCACTGTTATTCCGGGGTATGGCCCTTCGGTTGAAGGCGTTGAAGTACCTGTCCAACGCCAGGAAATTATCACGGGACATAACGCCAGGCACATTCGGCATACATAAAAAATAATTTCTCCTCCAATATTGCCTGACGTCGACAGCAGGTGTCATACAAAATAAATGTGGAGCCCCAAAAAATGCGCCATGTCAATGAGGTTGCAACCCCGCCAGTAATACGACAAGGTCGTCCTCAGCTCATACCGGCAGTACCGAGGCGTAGTCCACCGTCTCGTGTACCAGGTATTCCAGCAATTCCCGCGTCAGGAAAGCTGGATGAACCCCAAAACAGTCAAAGGGGACTGGTACGGTCATCCCAGGGGTTGCCGTGAAGGGGTGCATGTTAGGAGGGGTGGGGTCCTCCGTCCACCCCTCGTCACTCTACGACGACCGACCTTCACCTTGGCTGGCGCGACGAGCCGACCTTCTACGTGCCCGTGCGCGCGCACGTGTAAGGATGCAGGCACGATGCAACACTACCCCCCCCCCCCATTGGCCCATCACCCTCACTTAGGCCCTCACTTTCTGTATCGTCCTCTGCTATAAAACTTGAGCCAGTATCCCCACCCTCCCCCTCCTCCTCAGATTCCCCCTCGTAAGCACTGAACCCACTGAATTCGAGCTCACTTTCGGGATGTGAGCCTCGAACGGACATTGGGGGCATATATTCATCCTCACTTTCATCGGGACTGATGTCCTCATCACTCGATGACCATCCGCCATCAAAATGAGGACTTGCGACATGTTCCCGATCAAGCTCAGAAAGATACTCGTCTATGTCCCTTGGTTGGAGGCCTCCCAAATGCCTACGAATGCCCACATGCTTCCTAGGGGTAACCAAAGGCATACGATGTGTTCCTGAAACACTTTCAGCCACACGTGGCCGCACAGAACGGCCTTGAGGCGCGAGGTCATGCTGGGTTGCTTGGCCCTCGCCAGCATCCGGGTCCAAAACTCGCCTTACACGATCCCTTCCGACGGGTTAAAACGCGCCTTTCCACGGTTCACACGTCGTTGAGACATATCTATGAATGTCCTGTAGCAATACAAATGCTCAAAGTCTCGCACAAGTCCAGAAAAGCACGATTTTCACGAAAAGATCGCTCTCGGATGGTAAGCTACTGATGCTGGCTGGAGCGAGAAGAAGGGATATCGCGCATGCGCACCTGGGTCACGCTTCAAAACAAAACAAGGCCTTGATCCGTGAACTCCCAGCATCCCCCAAGGCGCGTGATTCAAAAGTTTTAGGTTGGTAGGCCTATAAGTATTTTTCCGCAAATTTTAAAAAAACTTTCGTATGTCGACGTAAAATACGTCCAGTCGGCACCCGACAGACAATTTATCTCGACGTTAAAATACGTCCAGTCGGCGTTTAATGGGTTAATAACAGACAATGGCCCTGCATTGTAAGCCTTGCTATGCCCGGAACTAGGCCTAGCCTGTCACCTGAAGGTAACAGCAACAAAGAGCCTTTCTTGAAGATGGTGTTTTATGCTCGGTTTCACATACCTTTTCTCTTTCTCCTCTATTTTGCTCTCTGTATCTCCTTGAAGAATCTTTATTTCTCTGTGATTTGCTCTCTCTTCTCTCCCCGAAGAATTTTTTGCACTTATTTTTGCCCTCTTTCTCCTTTTGTTTTAGATATAAAAGATTTCATAACTACTGCTCCGAATTGTCATAAATCATTGTGTTCGTCCAATGGCTTCGACTACGGCTGATGCTTGGGGCCTAGGGGTAAGCGTCCCCCCCACACCCATGGTAGGCACTGGCTGGCGGTGGGTGTATTAGGGCAAAGTCTCCCCCACCACCCCCCCCCCCATAGTAGGACACGGTTGGTGATTCATAGGATGAGTAGATACCGTTTCGTTTGTGTCGTGGGTCGCAACCGAAGCCAAAGCTGAAGTAGAGTCCGAACGGTCGGGTCCTATTAATTATAAAAGCTAGAATCAGAACTACCAACCACACCCAACTTCTCTGTTGACTCTATATGCATGCTGATTATGTTACGGAGAATTTCCCTTTATATTCTATTGATACTTGAATGGCTTTATGCATCTTCGCTTAAATAATTGATAATACACTATGATATTAAATGTTTGTTTCCACATTGTTCGAAATATATAAATGTAATGTTGGTATTCTCTGTTGAACGAATTTTCAAATTCTTTCGTTTCTACAGTTTGAAGTAATTACTATACTATGAAATAATTAACCGTAATTTTTTCTTATGGTTGTTATAAATATCATAGATTTGATAATTGAGCATCATATGTAGCTTTATTTTGCTTGATATCAGCTTTCAATGTAAAAAAAAAAAAAAAATTTTTCAGCTATGCGCTGTAGTTGCCAGTTTGTGAATTTGGAAAAAAATCCTTTTAACATTTTGTAGCTTCACTCTTGGAACTTCCAGAATAAGGTTTACTTCATTTTTATTAATGATTGCTGAAGTTTGCCTAGTGCCACAGACCCTAGGTGGCATCAGAGAGACATTGCTCCCTGATGCCACTAATTGTAGTGTGCTATTCAAATGATGTCAAATATAATTATCCATCATAATTGAGTTACGATGATTAAATGTATTCTTTACAAAACCTAGGCGCTTACACGAGTACTTATTTGGGAAATATTTTCAACTACTCGGATAAGAGAATATTATGCTAATTTATGAGAAACTGCTCTCTAGTGAAATTTTCATTAGTACTTGCATTTGAAAGAAATGATATTTAGCTTGATATCAAATTTGACATTCCTTTAATACACCACTAATTTATTTCTAAATGAGTATTCAACCCACTGTCTTAGGGAGAATGGGATGAATGAGGAGAGAAATTTCTCCCAGACTTCCGTAGTCATTGCAAGTCTCTTTGGCAATATGATGACGTCATAGAATCTTCAAGATTCCTCGAAAGGATGTAATTATCGGAATGAATATATTTGGTTCATAAATACCGTTTAAAACGCTTTTACATTTATTAATATCTGATCTGAAAGAAAGTTTGTGTACCAAGCATAATACACAAACACTTACAGAGTTATGGCATTATCATAACATTGCATGAAATTATACAATCTTTCAAACAAAACAACATTACCTTGGTCATCGAAAGGACGTTGCTCACTCCAGTTCATTGATTGTCCAAGGTAAAGATCCAGATCCGTAATATTTGGTGTCCCGAGAGTCGTTTTCAGCTCAGAAGTCCTAAGAGGAAGACCCCCTGTGGTGGGTCGAAATCCCATTCTAGGAATAGACTAATGAGGACTACCTCTTGGTTTGGGGTTCTGAGACAGACCGGTTTCTGACGTCTAATAGTCCTTGGTCTGTATTTCTTCTTCTCTTCAGCTTAATCCTTAGTCTGTGTAGCAATTTTTAATCAGCCAGATGAGACAGCATCTCATAAATTGTTTTTGAGGCTGGGGCATTATCATTATTTAAAAATCACAGAAACCTAAAAAGGGAAAGCAACCAGTCCCCAAAACCCAAAAATTTCAATTATTAATATATGATAAATATTATTGTTCGCTCTATATCATTCGTTTAGTTTCTATTGTTTTTCATTTTTTACATACATTATTGAATAAAGGTTACCTTCCAATTACACAATTTGATGTCAGTTGTTTAGAATTATAAATAAATTTTGGTTGATGAGACTAAACGTGATGGAAAATGAGATGATCTCTGAAATCTTAAGTAAAAAATAAAGGTGGCGCTGACACATGTGTATCATTATTATGCCATATATACATGTAACTTGGGAGCACAAATATAATACTAGAGGATTTATAAATCCACACGTATAATAGTAACGGGTTGGGAGCCCATTTATGCATATAAATAATGACTGGAGACGGAAATAAAAAACTTACACCGCTGTCTCGGTAGAACCAAATAGGTACACTCTCATAACCCAAAATCTCCACCATCTTAATAATATCATCATATTCATAGTCTTGTTAATTTTTGGATGGCCTACTTTGTTTAGTTTGTTTTGCAGGCTATCCTACTGGATTGGCTGTGACAATTGAAAATTTCTTGAATAGGTTGCTATTCTATACCGTGCCTGATTTTTAATGAAAACAATTAACATTTTCTCGAATAGGTTGCTATTCTATACCGTGCCTGAGTTTGAATGAAAAATTGTTTCTTCTTAAATGTCGTTTCTTCTCATTTGTTGCCACCCTGTTTTGTATAGTCTGGTGACGTGTAGTCCGACATTTTTCTTTTTATCTGTTCTTAATCTTCCGGTAAAGTATTCATGTTTGTAGGTATCTTTCACATTTCCCTTTTAAAACCCTTGATCGTAATATATGACAAAACATTTCCTATTCAGGTGTCAATGTCCTATTTTCTGTCATATTTAGATGAACACCGAATAGTAATCATAGGTGCACTTACTTTCATTTTAGTTGTTTGTAATGTTTTGTTATCCAAGATTTTAAGATTAATTTTAACTATTAATATAAATACTATATTTTCTTCCCTTGCCCAATTTATTTCGTGTTCATCCTATCTTTATAAATTCAATCATATCCCAATTTGATTTAAAGATTGTTACTGAAAACCAGGTTAGATTATACATCAGCATCGTCTTAATTCGCATCATCTTAATTCGGTAGTGTTGCTCATCTTGGCAAAGTTTGATGGCATAATTGCAGTTTAACTTTATAATTTGAGAATTTAAACGTGAAATAGCTCTTAAAAAACCATTTTAGTATATCGTCTTATTAATAACGGCTTAATCGCCATCATGTGCTACTGCATCAAACCCTATGCCTGGAATATAGGTGTCAGTTTTTAAGGATTATGCTACAAATAGCTATAACAGCCTTGGACAGATTCCCATGGGAGTCTATGGCAGCTGAAGCCCTCCAGCTATGTACTGTAGGGTTATAGTAACGATTAGTTAACACCTGATTTTCACCCATTATCTTTCTTTCCTTAAAATACGAAAGAACTTGTCTTCGATGACATACCATACTTCGGATACCGCAGCTGCTTTCATTAAGATTGATATTAACGGAATGATTTATCAAAATATTAAAAACACCTCGCAAGATTATTACATAGGCAAATCATCAATAGTTCTGATGAGAAGGGTCTTTCTGTGTGGAAAGCATTCCCAAAGCCCAAAAAACATGAAAATCTATATATGATAAGTCTCCAAACAAAAACTACTTTAGTTCAAGTTAGATATGAAGGCTTCTTACATGCCTCGTAAATCTTCGGTTCAATCTTCAATTCTTTTCTGCAGATGATATTATTTGATGGGCGCTTTAAAGAAATGTCTTTAACCATTTTTCTTATCAATGCTTTGAATATTTAGTGATTCACCCAAGACTTTAAACGCCGTATCCTAAATTTTCTGACTCCAAATTAAGATTGGCTAAGATATTATTGGTAACTTATTGCAGTGTGGCAATTTTATTTCAAAGTTAACAAAGTAAATGGCCAAGGGACTAAAACCAAAGATTTAAATTCTCCCATCCGGATATTTATATCCTCACTGGCTCCCATAATCACAACCCTATAAAACAAGACCGTTTTCAAAATCGTGTAGCAAATGAGAGAGAGAGAGAGAGAGAGAGAGAGATGAGACGAGAGAGAGAGAGAGAGAGAGAGCAATCTCCGAGTCCTCAAAATACCAAAGGGTCGTTCCCATTTTCAGTTTCATTTAAATAAGATACTATTATCACAACTTAAATGAGATTTTGCTATCAAGATTACTTTTCAAATTGTACTTGGGCGAGTTCTTTGTGTGAATAACCTTATATTAATATGGTGACAAGAGCCAATGTTACTTTGAGTTACTGTTCATTTTTCAAAAAAAACATCAATTTGTTCTAATTAAAAACCACCTAGAACATCCTTCCATCGAACACAATTCCATTTTCTTCAGTGCTGCTTTTTTGTTTTTTATAATAGGTCTCTCATCGTTTCATATTTATTAAAATAAAATACATTTTCAGCATCTGCTGCACTACCTCAAAAAAAGTAGTGATCTTATGGCAAGTCAAGTCAAGTCAAGTCAAGTCAAGTCAAGTCGAATCAGTCAGTCAGTCAAGTCAGGTCTGCAATTAGCATGCTACAAACGGCAGATATTTCTGTTAAAAATAAAATTCAACAGGTTTTTAAGTATTGACACCTGGATTCTACTTACATGAAAAAAATTGAATTATTTACCGCAAACTTTAACTATTCAACGTCCACATCAACAAGCTTTAATAGATTGATATCAGGTTCTTATTAAATCATAGTATTTTCAGGTATTAAGAAGGAAAAGCTCCATAACTTCCTTGAACAATATGATCCCTCTTACGCCGACTGGACGTATTTTACGTCGACATTTTTTGTCTCCCCCGGTGTGACCGGAAGTGACTTGTTTACGTCGACTTACAAAATTTTTTTTTTTTAAATTCGCGGAAAAATACTTATAGGCCTACCAGCCAAAAACTTTTGAATCACGCGCCTTGGGGGATGCTGGGAGTTCACGGATCAGGTGTTGTTTTGTTTACAATCGTTACGCAGGCGCGCAAGCGCGAATTTCTTTCTTGCCGCACTAAAAAGTATCTGTGACACATCTCGGAAATTATTTTGTCACTTTGACATAATTTTTGTACCATTGTAAATTAGCCGTTGACATGAAGTATTATATATATGAAAATGTGCGCATGTAGAATACAACTAAAAAATACTCATGATTGTAGCTTTTATCAATTTTGAGATATTTTCATATAAATAACGATAATTGCCAAAATTTCAACCTTTGGTCAACTTTGACTCTACCGAAATGGTCGAAAAACGCAATTGTAAGCTAAAAACGCGTTATATTTTGTAATATTCAAGCTTAATTTTGCAACAAATTGGAAGTCTCTAGCACAATATTTCGATTTATGGCGAATTTATGAAAAAAATAACATTTTCTTTACGTCCGGGCAGTAACTCTTCCGAAAAAATCATATGTACGATTGTGGTAATGTTTGCACCATTTTAAATTAGCCGTTACATAAAGTTTTATATACGAAAATGTGCGCAATTTCATGTAGAATACAACCAAAATAATTGAAGGCTGTAGCACAATATTTCGATTTATGGTGTATTTATGAAAAAACTTTTTCCTTACGCCCGCGCGGTAACTCTTCCGAAAAAAATCATACATGCGATTGTGGTAATGTTTGCACCATTTTAAAATTAGCCGTTATATAAAGTTTTATATATGGAAATGTGCACAATTTCATGCACAATACAACTAAACACAAACCCATGGTTGTAGCTTTTATCAGTTTTGAGATATTTTCATATAAATAACGATAATTGCCAAACTTTCAACCTTTGGTCAACTTTGACTCTACCGAAATGGTCGAAAAAACGCAATTGTAAGCTAAAACGCTTATATTCTAGTAATATTCAAGCATTTACCTTAATTTTGCAACAAATTGGAAGTCTCTAGCACAATATTTCGATTTATGGTGAATTTATGAAAAAATAACATTTTCTTTACGTCCGGGCAGTAACTCTTCCGAAAAAATCATACGTACGATTGTGGTAATGTTTGCACCATTTTAAATTAGCCGTTACATAAAGTTTTATATATGAAAATGTGCGCAATTTCATGTAGAATACAACCAAAAATAATTGAAGGCTGTAGCCTTTCTTTCTCATTTTTGAAATATTTGCATATAAATCACGATAAATAGAAAAAAAACCACGTTCGGTCAAATTGACTCTACCGTAATGGTCGAAAAAAAAACGCAATTGTAAGCTAAAACTCTTACAGTCTAGTAATATTCAGTCATTTATCTTCATCTTGAAACAAATTCGAAGTCTCTAGCAAAATATTTAGATTTATGGTGAATTTAAAAAAAAAAAAAATCTTTCCTTCCCTCCGCGCGCGGATTCTCCGCCACAAATCTCCGAAATGCGTACGTCCCATTCTCGGAATATTTGCTCCGTTTCATATTAGCATTTCATAGAGTTTTATATATGAAAATGTGCGCAATTTCATGTAGAATAAAACGAAAAATATTTTGAAAGGTTGTAGCTTTTCTTATTTCCGAAATAATTGCATATAAAATATATATATATATAAAAATTCGACATTCGGTCAACTTTAACTCGTCAGATATGGTCGAAAACTGCAATTGTAAGCTAATACTCTTACAGTATAGTAATATTCAATCATTTTGTCTTCATTTTTGAAAGAAATTGGAAGTCTCTAGGACATATTTAGATTTATGGTGAATTTTTGAAAAAAATATTTGTTTACCGTCCGCGCGTTACGACTTCATGCATTATTTTGTGATAATATTTTCTCTGTGTTGCTTTTATCGTTTTACAATGTGTTATATACCAAATGATCGCAATGTAGTGTACAGTTGGACACAGGTTTCCCTGGTACACCGTCTTGCGAGACTTCGAAAAATTACATGGTAAAAACAGTGTTTACTGAGGGAGATGGGGGGGAAGAACCCTTCTCTGCTAACAAGAATTCCACCAATAAGTTCTGGAGTTCGTTTGGTGGGCGGAGTTATTAGGAATGGTTGGAGAAAGACACACACACGGAGTAAAAAAAATCTGAGCAGTTTATATCGTTGTAATGAAGATTGTTGTCTCACTTGTAATATAAGTTTGTTTATTAAGGTTCCATTTAACTTTCGGCCAAGACGTTATCTTACAACCGTGTCTATTATTATATATCGGTCATATTCATTACACAATACTTAAAATTGATCAACATTTTAAAGTTATATTGGTATAGCCGAAAATCACGAACATCATAACAGGATAGTTTAACCTTATCACGTAAGCCAAGTTTACAGCATTGGTTGCAGTGCGTTTTCCTCTCTCTCTCTCTCTCTCTCTCTCTCTCTCTCTCTCTCTTATACTAGCTAACTTAAATACATCTCTCTCTCAGCTATACTAGCTAACTTAGTGATAAGAAAAACCCCTGCGCTCAGTATGCAGTTCTGATATGTCATTAGTGTATTCAGGAGAGGATCAGTGACCCAATAATATCGAAGATTGCCCTTCCTGACAATACCCATAAGCATAACCAAAGCAAAGAAATTTCTCATCTCTGATACTGTAATGTCATAAACTCTTGTTCCCTTGAGTGTTCGCTTGATATATTACCCATTTCATAACATGAAATTAACGATTGGATCTCTCTACATTCAGTTCCATATAGAATATTAAAAATAATAAAAAAAAAACTTTATTCCTGATATACTACCATCAAAATCGAAGGTGTGCGGCAAAAAATTATCGCCACCAATCCTTTGCCACACAGGATTAGCTGGTTTGACGTTTCTGACAACCTCCTAGGCCACCCTTACCTCCCCACCCCCGCGCAGTTCATACAAATGGAAGACGAGCAGTGCAAACGGCCAGCAAGACCTCTAATAAGGCACTAAGTAGTACAGAACCAATATCGATACAATAAGCTATGAAGGCGCACAAAATTAAAAACTTAAGAACGTCACATGACGTAAACAACATGTGTGGGACGACTTCTGCAACACGTCATATGACGTGGTTGACCTTTTAAGGGTTAACTGTTGTTTTTTCTAAAATTATGTATGCACTGATATATTATAGACTATATATTTCGTTGACCTCAGGTGATAGTTGAAGTCATTTGGGCTTTCCTTAGTGGCTGACATAAAGAGAGTATCATCTACTGAATTGACAGTTACCTTTTAAAATGTCCCACAGAGCATACGACCCCTATACTCAGAAACGTCAACGACGGCCAAAAAATATGCCACATTTTAACTCTTGTTCATATAACTTAGGTTTCACACCAAAGATACATTGAAAATATCAGTAGGATATAAAGCTTATACATTTCAAATAATGGAAACTATTTTAATAGACTTCAAGAAGCTAATAAGCGAAAATAAGTGGCGAAGTATCATATCTGTATCGGCCACACCACACAGAGAACAAAGTATACAGGTAAGGCAATTTGCCAATACTGTTACCGACCTCACTGTATGATAACAGTGCTCAGCAAGTCATTCAGTTCTATAATTCAATACTGTTAACAAGAAACGGTGATTAGGAAGATTACGCAATACTCTCAATATTGTATGGAGGCCAATTATGCCATTTTTTTTTTACAGATACTTCGAATATTATATCAAGAATATCATGGTTATAATAAAACTTGTTGTGAATTATGTTTTATTAAAAAATATAATCAAATAACTAGTGAGAACAAAATTAGAACATTTTAGGTCCTATTACAAAAAATATAACATTTATATTATACAATCGAATACCTTGACCATCCACCCTCTCTCTCAGGCACTTCCCTCAATCTGTCGGGCATCGAATGAACAAGGTTGAAAATTTGCTGCGGTCTCCGTCTACAAATTTTCCACTGAGAGGTTGATGTGAGCCATGAGTTGCTGTGTTGTTTCTCTCATGTTCCATTTCCCATGTGTTCACCATCTGGGCCCACACGTGTTCAATCACATTCATATCTGCTCCTTTGCTCGGCCATTCAAGAAGAAGCAGGTTATCCTGTCTGCAAACCACTCTTGAACAACGTGAGCAGTGTGAACAGGATGGGCCCTGGTGGGAAGGGAAAATTCCTTTCTCGTAACGAAGGCAAGAAGGAGGTTTGCAGCAGCTCAACATACTTAGCTGCTGTAAATCGTCCCTCGATACGGAACACATCACCCATACCATGCAGACACACCCAGCCTCATACGTTGCAGGTGACATGGCCAGATCGAACCACCTCAACGATGTTATGTGGTTCATATCTGAATGAGAGAAAAAAATGGGGGTGTATAATATAATCATATATATATGTATACCTTTAGAGAATTTAAATTCTCAGTGATGAACAACACTGAAAGAATTCTATTGTGTAATTATTTATTTAATATATTATATTTGAGGAAAAAGAGCAAATTATGCCACTGTCCCTTACCTAATATTTATCTCAGAAATAGCACTCTTATTTATGTTAACTCCCTTTGTATATTTTGACAGTCCACGTCCGTGGAACAAAATCTGAAGATTAATAATTAATATAAAGAAGAATGCAATTGATAATTGATGCAAGTAAGGATTTTCCTTATCATACCGAGTTCTATTTGTTCGCCAACAATGCAGCTTCCCATGCGATGTGGACGAGAAGCACTTCTCGTTAGTAAAGATGACCCTGCCCCAAAAGTCCAAACCCTTATCAGCATGACGTTGGGCAAAATCAAGCCTTCCCGCCTTATGTCGCTCCGTCAAGAGCTCCTTCGTCGCTGGAGTTCTGTGATGAATCTCAGCAGTTTGGAGTCTGCGTTGTACTGTCATAGATGACACTTCTAATCCAAGGTCTTCATGAATGGCCTCGGCGTTGGTCAAGGGTTGCTCTCGAGCCGCCCTGATAATGGCGTCATCCTCAGCTGGGGTGGTTTTCCGTGGACCCCCTGGCCTAGCTAAGAGAACATATTATCTTAAATTGTTAACTTATAATTTATATGGATTGATCATAATTTAGTACAACGGCTGTATATTTTTGGTTTCAAAGCATATCAAATAGAACGAGATTACATATATTCATAATATTCTCAATTTGGTTGGTGGTTATTAAAACTGTAAATCATTCCCGAGCCATCACTGAAATGACATTTAATAAATAAACTATAGCTATCAAAAGATACACAATGACTGTGACGGGGTGGGCACAAATAAAATGCTCTTATAGGCTTAATTTTACCGAGACAACTCAATCGACTATCTAACTTTGTTCATGGTCGAGGTCGGCAAGGGCCAACCACCCACCGGTGTGGAATTATGGAGGGGCTGTGGATATCTGTAGTATAACCAAAATTATAATAGTGAGACGAAATACATTTAAGAAAGAAACTTTCATATTAAATAAGCAAGATTAAATAACCATGAACAATATAAAACATATCCACCAATCATTCAGCCATTAACAAATTACGCAAGTCGTTCAAGTTCCCACTCTCCTCCCACCTTCTTATCACAACTGTTACCGTCGTGGGGGACACCAACATCGTATCCAGAAACCATTGTCGCGTAAAGTGACAATTCGTCCTCGCAGCGCCAGATTTGTGTCCCTTCGATTCATGGTGAGTGGTTATGAAGTCTGACCCCCATTTAAAATCCTGCTGACGACCTCACCTCCGTTGGGATTCAGACTCTGTTTCGAGTCGAGTAAAACAATACCATGATTCATATATCATTATATCGTTCCTTGATTGTAGGATTAGCCAATAGGGATCATAATCACCATGGTATGAAATAAAGATACTACTGTTAAATATATGCTCACATAATTATTGTTCCTGTTAATAATTACATTGAGAACTGAATACTCGTTGAGCACTGCTTCGTAAAATGAGCTCGGTAAAAGTGTTCGCGAATTCTCTAACCTATTTCTCTGTAACTAAGATTCGTATAAGTACGAGATTTTGCTATAGTGTACTACACCAGTACGTAATTTATAAGAGTTTCATGAATCAGAAATTTAAAGAATGGACACTTGTCCTATGCGAAGAGGCAATAGGCTCGATTAGCCAGAAATGGATATGAACACAACAGTATAAAAAAAGAATTCGCCTACCCTCTCCCTCCAACCCCACTTCCACCCCCTTCCTCTTCCTTCCCTCACATCTCCTCCCCCTCCCTTCTCTCTCTCTCTCTCTCTCTCTCTCTCTCTGCTCTCTCCTCTCTCTCTCTCTCTCTGAATGTTACTTCAGTTTAAGTATATTTTGTATGATTTTTTTTATCTATCCATCTATCTAATCTAATAATAATAATTTACAATATTGTTTATATCTAACGATTCACTCGGTTGTTACCTGCCAGCAAGGCTGGCATTACGGTACGGTACGGCACGGTTGATATTTAGCTTATGTGTACGGTACGGAATTACGCAACGACAATTTTACCAAAGTACGGTACGGTATAGTTCAGGTACGGAAAAAATGTGCAAATTCCGTACCGTACTACCTTACCTTAGGCATGGATATATTACTTTTGGTCTACGTTGAAAACAAGGGAACAATATTAATTAATTATTAATAATAATAACCAGTAATATAGCATTTTTTTTTTTAGTTTTTTACTATTATTCTTAGCAGCAGCAGCAGTAGTAGTAGCTATTACTATTTTTATCTTAAGGTCAAATTGTTTTTTCTTTCTTTAGTGACTATTGACTTGGGTAAGGAGTAAATGATTATAATTATTAGAGTGAGAGATATCTGCATGTATGGTGGAGTAGTAGAACGATAGATACTGTGATTGATAGTAAAGCTAATGTTATACTTGTTTGGTTACTCCGCAATCTTCATATGGACAGGGCATCAGCCATATGCTTGTATTACGAAGGTGAAGAAGAGATGGCCGCCTAGGAACATAACTGTCGGCATGGTAGCAGAAATCAGTTTGCCACGCAACTTTTCAATTTTTTTTTTTTAGCAAAGAGAGCCGCCAATTGCCTACAGATAGGTAACTGGTTACAGTTGCTCTATGTGTTTACACATAAAAATTGAGCATTTTTATACCGGACATTCATTTGAGTTAAAGCCTTGATTATACCGAAAAATTATAGCAAAATCTTGTACTGATACCAGCCTTCATTACAGTGTTATTGACCAAAAACGTGACTGCACTGTCTGTGAAACCCACAGTAAGAGAGCTTTACCAATTACAAATAAACATTACCTTTTATCTGAAATGTTTTTAATTATACGTTTTGAAGTTAACTGTAATTGCGGTTGTATTTTATTTATACTTAATGGTAATTGGTAATTGTAACTGAAAGTTCAAATAATAAAGTACTTTATTTGAAATTATCCTAGAGCAGCCCTCTTACTTTTCGAGAACTCATCTTAACCAAATGCAACAGAGATGTTTGACCCGCTACCCAATTTTCTTTATTATATTATTAATGGAGAATCTTATCAAGCCAGCTACCAATTCTAAAAAAAAAAAATGTATTCCAGAGTTATTTCCTTTTTTTGTGCAAAATATTTTGTGAAAAATTTTTTCCATATAGGTTTTGTATTTCAGTATTATTGAAGTTGTAATTGTAATTCGATAACAGGTCAGGTAATTATGATTCTAATTGTAATAGACATAAAGCAAACGTAATTACCCCTAACGAGCTTATATTACATAAGATATGCGACAGTAGCTACTTCATACGAAATGGATGGCATAAAATAATGGGAACAAAAATGAAAAATAAAAATCTATGCATACATGAGAGAAAACTGATTAGAAATTCAGTGATTTTTCCACTACACTTCGGCTTCTCTCGGGGCACCTGTGAATTGTTCAATCTTTAATAAATCGACTTTACCTTTCTCGGATCTATGTGGTTCTGCACCCTTATTGGCCAGGCAACCAATTCAAATCCTCTCGACCTTGAAACCATTCCTGGACTATTCTGGCCGTATGGATGGGGCAGCCGTCATGAATGAAAATGACAGGACTAGGTGGAAAGGGATAATTCCGCTGGTGAAGTGAAGGGATGAAGAAATCCTGAAGAACTTTAACGTATTTTTCACTGGTGAAACCCTTCAGTCTTGGTGATATCACATATACCATGTAAGGAAATCCAGGCCTACACGTTACGGTTACAAGACACTCCTGGCCACTTCGTAAATGTTTCCTCTCTGGTATCTGAAGGAAAACAATCTAAATTTTTTACAATTTACGCGTTGCTTTCCGTAAAAGGGAAAATAATGATATATCGTTTGGGGAAATATAATGCTAAGTAACAACCCCTGTATTAGGATAATGTTTATTCATCTATGAGGATTAATACTTATTACAAGTTTGCCTCCTCCAACCTCTTATACGCTAAAACAGCTCGAAAGCTGATTAGTGGAATTCACGTTAAGAGAGGAACAGCACCACCTTTAGTAAACAGTGTTACAAACAGACAATTAACAATGACAGTAATGACCTGAGATGTTGCAATGCCAGTAACAGCCAATCAATCAATCAGTCCCAGTAATCGTGTGATTTGATATATCACTTTGTTCGGTGATAACGATATCACTGCTACAGCACCTCTATTACACGCTAACAAGTTTGTCGCCCAATCATGGCTAGACTGAGGGGGTTGTATAAATTTTAATAGGGCTTCTGTGCCCCTGCTAGTAGTATTCGTTATTGTCTCCAAATGAACAGCAACATATTGTTCTCCGGGCGCAGATGGTCACTCTACGAGAAAGTGGGCTTTCAATAGGTGCTGTTGCACAGCGTCTTGACGTCTCCCCTAACAGTAATAAATGGAAAAGGAGGCAAGCTTAGACTGGGAAATTGACTGACTTTGGATAGCATTTATTTATTTCATTTATTTATTAATTTTTTAAACTATAAACCTTATAAACCCGTGAAATTATGAAACCTAAATTACAGTTGCCTTGGTCCTGTTGAACTCTAATAGTGATTCTTTCTCTTTACTTCCCAGAATACCAAATAGCGTTCCCATAAGTAAACAGGCTTATAATTAATCTGATTATCTAGGTATCTGCATGTTAATTACGCATTTCAGTTTCGAAGACCTCCACCACGAATGACCACCCGTTAGGATAACGAAAACGACATTCGACGAGCAGCTAAAGAAGATCCTTTTACCAATACTATTGTGCTATTTGTGAACGTCTGGCATTAAATGTTTAGGCTTGACGTGCGAAGACGTCTGCATGAGGCAGGAATACCTCATAGAATTCCTGCCAAGATGGAATTTCTCGGCATCGTGCTGATAGGCTTGCCTTCGTCCAACAGTTTGTGGGGGAGGATATGGAATTTTGGTCTCGAGTCGTATGCAGTGACGAAAGGTCTTTTACTAGCAGAAGTCACGGCAGAATACATAACTGAAGACGGAGTAATATAAGGTGAGTTTCAAAATAACAGACATAAATAATTATAAGCAAGGGTAATATTATAATCAAAAGATAATAATTTTGTCAATAACCATGTATTTTCCGCTAATTGAATTATATTGCCACGAGAAGTTCTTGAAAATAAAAAATTCTTCATTGAAACCCCCCATTAGTTCTACTATGGCCAGCTTTCAGGCATTAAGCAAATACATTATTAATGTTATGAATAATCACGAGGCAAACTTATAATATAGAGTACAGCCTGTTTACTGAATTAAAGAATATATCATAACGGACTGTTGTAGATCAAAGTTAATGCTATTATAAGTATCAATCCTTGCAGATGAATAAACATTCTTAATTTATTGCAAGGGTTATTACTTAGCATTTTATTTCCCCAAGCGATATAGAATTATTTTCCCTATTACGAAAAGCAGAGCGTAATTGTTTAAAGATTGATTTTTTACCCTTCAGATACTACAGAAGAAATTTACGAGGTGACCAGGAATGGGCATGTCACAGTAAACATGTGGGCTGGATCTTCTTACATTATATGGATGACATCACCAGGATTGAGTGGAGGGAGGCTCACTGGTGAAAATACATTGAAATTCTTCAGGATTTCTAACTTCTTTCACTTCAACAGCGGAATTATTCCTCCCCACCTGCTCCTGTCATTTTCATTCACGACCGCTGCCCCATCCATACGGCCAGAATAGTCCAGGAATGGTTTCAAGGTCGAGAGGATCTGTAGTTGCTTGACTGGCCAAGTAAGGATACAGACATGAACCTCACTGAGAATATTTAGGCTAATTTGGTAAAATGTTGGGAGCCTGAGAGGGAGAGGAGACCAGATCAACTTATGAACCTCTGGGAACACAATGGAAACTCTTCCACAACCGACCACAGATCGTCAGAAACCATGAATCTTCTATGCCTAACAGATTGCAAGAGGTGATCTAGAAGGAAGGTGGCTGGACTTCTCACTAATATTAAAAATAAATGTAAAAATTGAGTGTGTATATTTGGATTACCCCATGGCTTCCGCTGAACTTCCATGTCGTATGATGTAAAAAAAAATCGTAAACAGACCTATGCATATCGTTTAGCTCCAGGTCATGATTATTATAATTTATTTATTAGAAGGTGTTTTATTTTTGATATTTTAAAGGAGTTCAAAATCTAAAGGGAATTTAGCTATCCTGATTTTTTCTTAAAAAATTATTTAAAAAGAGAACCCTAGGACAATATCATCAAACTACATTTCTCCGAATAGCTCTTTCCACAATGGAAAGGTAAATGACTGAAGGGGCTGTTTAACAATAGAGACGTCTGTTTCTTATCCTCATACGAATGATGATAAGAGCGAAAGGAATTTCTGTCCGTATGACATTTAAAAAAACATGTATCACAATTAATATATTAGAAAATATAAGCCAAGTAGATATGTTTTATCCATATCATGTAATAATTATTGTAATGAACGGCGTGTAGGGAATAACCTCTACAGTATATTCAAGAGGGAATACAAACCCAACCATGAATACATGAAACCTCTGAATATCAACAATTGTTTATCATTGGCAAACGAATTAAGTTTACCATATGGGAATGGTTAAAAGTTTGCACCAAGTTTGGGAGTCCTTCTTCATTTTCCATTACACGTTGTGGAATTTTATCTGTCCCTAGTAGTTTCATTTTGATTCCTCAGTAACGTCTAGTCTCTCTCTCTCTCTCTCTCTCTCTCTCTCTCTCTCTCTCTCTCTCTCTCTCCTTTTCATTCTATGTATATTTACAAGAGAGAGTTAGTTTAACCCAATCCTTCTTCTTGTAAATGTGTTGTATTCAGAAAATCTACAGTACTTTAATAATATTAGGATAAACACTAAAAACACGCAGGCATTAAAGATAAACAAGAAAATATTTCAAGTGGAGCTTTTCGTTAGCCATACACTATCCACGAGCATATCTAGTACTTCGTCCACTCATCGGGGTCGCAACAGGCCCACCTTACCCCTAGTCCCCCACCCATTTCAGTTGTAGCAAAGCCAGGCTGAGGACATCGGTACAGCAAAAGCAAGAAGCTTGTCAGTTTGAATTACATTTTAGAATTCCAAAACCTGTAAGACGGCTTAACAACAAGAACTCTATCCCCGACACCACTCCCCCCGCCCCCGAAAAAATACATATATGCATATATTAGTTTAGTCAAGATTGAAGGGTGTTAATGACATATCAAAACTGAATACTTAGCGCAGTGGTATTTCTAGATAACATGTCACTTAAAGTAGCTAATATGAGAGAGCGAGAGAGAGAGGGAGAGAGAGAGAGAGAGAGAGAGGAGCTAAGGTGCCGGCCACTTAAAACATGTTCACTGAGTTTTTGGGTATGTTCAATGAAGTGTTGCTGCGACTTCTTTGATAGCTTCCTATTATATTATTGGTAGGAAACGCACTGCAACCGATACTATAAACTTGGCTTACGTGATAAGGTTAAAATATCCTGTTATGATGTTCGTGATTCTCTAAAATTTTGATCAATTTTAAGTATTACGTAATGAATTATGACCGATATATAATAACAGACACCGGTGTAAGATAACGACTAGACGAAGTTAAATGGAATCTTAATAAACAAACTTACATTAAAAGGAGACAGTAATCTTAGTTACAGCGATATACCCTGCTCAGATTTTTTTTTTTTTTTTTTTACTCCGTGTGGTGTGTGTGTGTGTGTGTGTGTTTCTCCAACCATACCTAATGACTTCTCCCACTGAAAGAATTCCAGAGCTTATTGGTGGAACTCTGCTAAGAGAGGAAAAGTCCTCCCCCCACCCCCCATCCCCCTCAGTAAACACTGTTACCATATAATTTTTTGAAGTCCCTCAAGAAGGTGTACCAGGGAAAACCTGTGTCCAACTGCTACATTACAACGAAAAAAAAGTACTTGTTACCTTTAACCGTTTTGGCGCACAGCGCGATTTGAATACAATATATATGAAATTTCGTTTTTGCGCTATCATATATCGCATTATTTATATATGATAATGATATTTCTTTCATTTCTGATGGTTGCATACTAAACTTCAACCAATGACAAAAACAGGAGCCAAAAATGAACTCTTAATCTTGAAAACTAAGCGCGCTGTGTTTTTTTGAAAAATATATTTTTTCGCTTCCGCGCTCACTCTGAAACACCTCCGGCACACGGGAGACAATTTTTTTTTTTCACCGCTTTGGCGTAAGAGGGTTACCAGGTGATGGTACACTCGGTTTGATTGGTGGTTATGAAGTTT
Source organism: Macrobrachium nipponense (assembly GCF_015104395.2). Lineage (NCBI taxonomy): Eukaryota > Metazoa > Arthropoda > Malacostraca > Decapoda > Palaemonidae > Macrobrachium > Macrobrachium nipponense. Next base: position 29,786,658 of record NC_061110.1, on the reverse strand, counting down.
AATAAGTCTACTTCATAATCTAAGTCATATTAAACCCTGGAAATTTGAAAACTTTTTCCACTTATTCAATGTAAAAAGCATAAAAAACGCTCTTTGCGTATTTTCGGAATTAGTTTATGAAACTTAGTACATTTGTAACGACATACTATAGTCAATTCACTTAGGTAGATTCTTGTGCCTACGAGACGTTTGTTTGGCGCCTCTGATTGGCTGGTACCGGGAGGTAGGCCGCTCGCTCTCATTAATTTTGTCTGCGGCTTAGAAAACTAGCAATATGGTTATATTTCTTCAATCATCTCACACTTTGCTCAAGATAGGAAAGTTTAGGTCATACCAAAGGATTCAGTATTAATTGTACAACTATGTCATCTTTTCTGAAAATCAATAGATAAAACACAAAGGAATTACGAGTAAAAAGTGAAGAGAAAATATTTCATTCTTCATACCTGTTTTTATTTTATCATTGGATTTTTATAATTCATTTCATCAAGATAAAATAAATCTTGTGTTTTCATACAATAAAATCACCCTGAATACGCTGGTGCCTTTAGATTTTAGAAGCGTGTAATATGTGAAGAGAAAATGATGAATGTGTCTTATTATGTTGCATCCGTACTTCTCTCGCCTGAAAGGAAGTCAATCTTCCTTAACTCTTTGTTGTTTATTACTTCACCGAGATTATTATTTCATATCACTCAAATAAGTCTCTGATATTTCTTTCGTTTGAAAAATATATTCATATAATAAAATAAAAAAATATTCTGAAACAACCTGATTAAAGCTTAGGCTGGTTGAGAGTGCGAAGTCTGTTTACAGAGTTCAACTTCTTTGCTGGACTGAATTCCCCGCTTCCCGCCTAGATCTCGGCTAACGTTACCAGATGCATCCATCTGATTATTATTATTTTCCTTATCAGATATGTCCAGACATACTGTATGATATATGGACTGAAAATGTTCGGCAGTCATAATGGGAATTCCGTGTATTTAATTGCAGAAAATGTAATGATATATCATGGCAAATTTTGCCGAAACTGCAACCTCTTATATGCTAATTGGCAAATCAAATCTCTCGCTGAGACGACCAACGCAACGACGTCTTGCAGATCTCGGCAATCCCGTCAAACTTGAATCATTTACGGATGCAACATAATAAGACATTCTTCATTTTCTCTTCACATACTACACACATCCAAAATCTGAAAGCACCAGCGTATTCAGGGTGATTTTATTGTATGAAAATACAAGTTTTATTTCATCTTGATTGCGTTAATGATGCAAAATCCGATGATAAGTAAAAACAGGTATAAAGAATCAAATACTTCTCTCTTCACTTTACTTATTGATTTCGGGAAAAGATGACTTAGTTGTACAATTAATACAGAATCCCATGGTATGAACCAAAAATTTCCTTTCTTGAGCAAAGGGTGAGATTATAGAAGAAATATAAAACATATTGCTAGTTTTCTAAGCCACAGACGAAAATAATAATGAGAGGCCGCCAAACAACGTCTCGTAGGCACAAGAATCTACCTTAAATGAATCGACTATAGTTAGGTTAGAAATTAGAATATTCATATTAACATGAACTATTAATATTTAAGAGTCAATATTCATATTATCATGAATTATTTAACATTTAAAAGTAAAAAAACTACATTATACTTAGTGCCATCGATGCAAGTCATTAAGTCAACCTATAACACGTGTTGTACATCAGCAACGTCGGGAGCAATTCTCACCTCATCCTAAAACTGGAGTGAGATCAACGAAGTTTTTCTCGAATAAGAGAAGCATTGTTTGCTATGTCTTTAGCTGTTCCAGTAAACATAATGTAAAATGAAAAACTGAGGCAGATTTGAAAATAAACCAGAGGCTTGGATCCAAACCTCTTATATGTCCGTTAAAATAGTGTAATTTTCCCCAATTCAAACCAAATACAAATTAATCCTCTTGACTACGGCAGAAAAGATAAACCATAGTTAAAGTTCCAGCAAACCAAGGGCTCCAAAGAGTGAAGTGACGGTTGCAAGACCGTGAAGAAAAAATGTAAACACGTCAATGCCGCCGACGAGTACATTTATAGACGTCAATTTGTCAGGGGTATTAAGTAAAAGGTTAACCTGATAATTCCCTTTAAAATAAGGGTTTTAGCTAAAACTGGATTAGTGTCTAAATTTTATAGGTTACTCATTAGATTGTTTAACGTATTAAAAAATGAAACAAAGGCTTCATTATTGTATCATTGTGGTATTTTAACAAACAAATGTAATATATTTTACTAAGAGTAAAACGTGACCAGATACCAAAATCTACCACTTAAATAAGCATTGCCAGAAACTATTCTGAAAGTATATAAAATTCATCTTCCTTTTAAAAGGAGTGGTACAGACAAAAAACTAAGAGTCTGGTATTAAGAAAAAAAAAAAGTCAGATTCTCATTATCATATTTAAGTTCTATTAATTTTCACGAATTAAAGTCTTCACTGTAAACTGTTCTCTCCTATACAAAACAACCACTTATGTAGCAGTAAAACAATCGAAACATGAGTTATCAAACCAAGGGACTAGGGGTACTTCAAAATGCCGTGATCAAAGGAACGACCGTACCAACAGGCTGTCAGAGCTGCCGGGCAAGATACGAAATGTCAATTGTCAGTCATGTTAAGCAAGGGTAAATCATAATCTGGCATTAGCTTCCAGGCCTCTGTGATTCGTTCAACTTAAGCTTTACTGGAACAAAGTCTGAACTATTTGATTCTATAAACGTCTTAGCTAAGTATATGTATAATTGCATGAATATCACTAAATGAAAGTTGAATTAATATCAAAAACTAAATTAATATTAACTTACAAGCAAATGGAAGTTATTTTTACTTTATGTTGATAAATTTAAGCTAATTTACATTTAAAGCTAAAAATCTAAGCAACAAAAGAAATTTAAGCTAATTTACATTAAAGTTTAAAATTAATTCTAAGCAACAAAATTTTAAATCTTATGTTCAGAGCATGCATTATAAAATAAGCATGATAATTTTCAACAAATGTTTAAAAAAAAATTCACATACTTTTAAATTGAGAAGTACAGAAACAGTAGTCAAAGCAGTGGATCTTAAGTATAAGATATTAAGCTCCTTAAGATAAATTCTGGGCTACCCTATTACAAAGCATACATGAAAAATTAATTGCAAAAATTTCTTGGCTAAAAACTGTAAAATTAAAGAATGAAATCTTTAACTTTTAACGCGTAGCTATTCAAATCTTTTAAACATATGAATCTAATAAAGGTTCCTTAACTTTTAGAAAAAACTGATGCACTTATCACCTGAAAAGACACTCATGCACCTGCCCATAGGTCGTAAGACCTATGGGACAGGGTATGGGAGAAGCCTCCACCCCTACAGGGGCGCTGCCCCTGCAGGGGTGGAGGTAAAAAAAATTAGCCTAGTTAGCAAAATACTAAATATACTATACCTCACCTGGTTTTCATTAGGCAAAATATGGGAGAGGAAGTATTCCTTTTTTGTGTAGCTTAAAAAATTTTCCCTGGATTTAGAACTTGGTCTTCTGTCATCTCTCACAAACGTAATTTGTTTCACATGCAGTTTAGAATTCACGAAAATCTGAAAGTAGTTTAAAAGTTTTCATTGTAGTCATTTATGCATTTGCATTAAGGACAAATTTATAGCCAGACATCTTTAAAAATATTCAGGGTGTTTTAAAAGTTCGAAAAAAGGAGAGCTTCATTTGAGTCTCACAAGATTCACGAGACATTCTAATTTCGAAGTATATTGCAGTTTGAGGATATCCTTATAGACCATCAGAGATCCCCTTTACCTGAAAAATATTAAAATTGTAGTACAACAAGGAATTACCCATGGTCTAGTAGAGTTTTATATGTTAAGATTTTAAAAAAGGAATACAGAGTTGAGTAAAATAGAAAAATAAAGAAATTAAGTATTCATTATTGTTCACAAATGGCATTAAGTTCATATTTAAATTACAATAAAAGCGTACTTAAAAGTGCAAGACAAGTCCACTGCAACAAAACATGACTTTGGCCAGACCAGCGAATTATTAATATAATTAGGGATATAAACTAATAACGGAAGACCCTGAAATCGAAAGTTCAAAAAAAAAAAAAAAGTGAATCTCAAACTTGACCGTTATGAAAAATAGCTCGAAAAGGCCCTAGGAGGCTCGCCACTTCTCGTAGAGCATCCTCCGGAACCACTAATCTCCAGCTGTAAGCACCCCATTATTTCATTAGCACAAAAAGCTGAGAAAAGTCCAAACCCAGCACAGACGAGCAAAAGCGAAGGCACTAACACAATGACACTACACTTCGCCGTTCCCGAAGGGAAAACAGAGTGAGTGGCTGCTCGCTTGAGTCGATCATCGATGGATGATGATGTATCTGCGGCATCTGCCTGCCGAAAACCCCGTTGTGGTGACGTCACCACCAAGGACCATGGAGTCACCATTCCTTTTAAACTAGACGAACTACGCGAAAGACAACGTCGTCCTCATTTTTTGCTCTGTATTTTTCAAGGGGAAACTTTAAAAGTTCTGTTGATGTTTTAATGCAAACTATTTGATGCTGCGTTTTATTATATCTCTGTTATTTGGTAAAATCCTTATAATTATTTTTATTTTTACTGTAGTTGCTTCACATAAGTATGGCCAGTCTCTGGTTAGTCAACGTTCGAGATTGAAGCTTCAGTTTTTCATAACTTTTACTCAAAATTTGATATGCAAAAGATAAAACTATTTCCAAAGCATTAGTTGACCTATGATTAGAGTTTCTAATATGACTGCTGAAAAGTAACGTTCTTTTAACTGAGAGAGAGAGAGATTATATCATTCAAGCATACCACTCAAAACATATTGTTACGTTACATTTCTGTTTGGCTATCAATATTTAAGACGATTGATGAAAACAGATAGCGCACCACTAAGCTTAAAAAGCCCAACCAAGGACGTGCTTCCTCTTTTTATTTTGCTTTTATCGTCCTGTCCTATTAATTTTTTTTTCCACACAAATGACACAGAAAGCATACTTTACGGAATATGAACGAAGTTCATTGGTTTCTCTTTTTATGACTGGAACAGGTGACGAACATTCATGTTCCAAATGAAATATCGAAAATCGGTCTTTTAGCTACAGGAAAGATAACTCGTTTAAAATTCGATTAAATCTCGACAAATAAATCTGTGAACTCTAAGGATCATGTTTATGGTTTTTTACAGCATTGGTATACTCCTGTGAAAAGGTTCCCGTTCTCTGCATCAAGTGTGAAAGTTAACTGACTTCAGAACATTGTGAAATATTTGCAAAGTAAAACGTTAGGGGAAATTTCTTGGAATCCAAGTCATTCTTATTTTATGATTCGGGGACTCTGGAGAGTCTAGAGGAACAGCTTTAGGTCAGACTAGGGAATTTGGTCGAATAATGTATCACATTTAATTAATATTTTTTTTTTCATTCTGTCTTTCTCTGAATTTCTTGACATATTTCAGCGCACTAATAGAAAAAAAGAACCTTGGCAGCAAAAATTACTTTTGAAGTAAGTGGCACTAATTAATATAACACCTAATATCATTATGAAGATAGGCTCCAAAACTCATTTAATCTAATAAACTACAACTGGAATCGTTTTAAAATAGGATTTAGACTAAAAATAAATAACTGTTTCTTCGTTCTTATTATCAACTATGATACTCTCGCAAACAAAATTTTTCTCTGCGTTTATGTCTTGCTGAGCACCGAAATAACTTTTACCCATCCTTTCTGCCTGTGAAATCCTTAATTAGTCTTCATAATTGCTTACAGAAAGCGACTGGGGGGCAAAAGGACAAAGCCGAAAGCGGTTCCAGGAAGCGAATCAAATGAGAATCTCAATAAACCAGGATTTGTCCTGATATGAATCATTTCACTTCCAGAAGTTTAAATATACCAAAAAAAATATACAAAACTATGTGAAGTTAACGTTATTAATATTATTTTAATTTGTTTCTTTTCTAACATTATCGTATTGGAGGTATTACCATTACTATTAGAATTACCAATGTCATTTGCATCGTTGTAAAGATACAGAAATATTATATATATATATATATATATATATATATATATATATATATATATATATATATATATATATATATATATATATTTATATATATATATATATATATATATATATATATATATATATATGTATATATATATATATATAATATATATATATATATATATATATATATATATATATATATAGAGAGAGAGAGAGAGAGAGAGAGAGAGAGAGAGAGAGAGAGAGAGAGAGAGAGAGAGAGAGAGAGATATATATTATCTATATATATATATATATATATATATATATATATATATATATATATATATATATATATATATATTATATATATATATTTTTTTTTTTTTTTTTTTTTTTTCTTTAGAATTAATTACAATATTGTTTCGCTGGCATGGAGGAATGAATTTTGGATGTCTCTTTTCATAATAATGTAATTTTACTTTAGAAAAATTAAATAACTTCTGCACCGTCACCTAGATACCCAAGTCTTGCCAGCGAGGTAATTGTGGATAATTACGAGGCAAAATGGGTGTAGATTTTCAGAAGAAAGAAATGTGGTTTTAAAATAAATTTCAAAAGACGTGACTTACATTTCATTTAAACGGAAACCAGTCGGGATGTGCTCCTTAATAATGTGATCTTATATTCATCATTCTCGATATTTAGAAGCCTATCCTTATCTTTGTAAGTTTAAAATCATAGATATAAGCTTCCTTTTTCTCTTAAACCTCGGTTTAAACAGAGGTTGGAATGAAATAAAAATTTTAACACATGAATACATTTTTCACTAAATTAAAGAATTATACCTGAATGTTTCCAGCTTCATTTCGAATGTAGTATAAGAGGTTTTGCCTTTTTATTTACACTTTCATCTGTTTTACGGCATTTGTGTAAGGCGCTTCTTTGTTGTTAAATTCTCTTTTCATCCAGGGTGGGCCCGGGTAGGTGAGGGGACCGGGGAGAGAGAGCAGGGGAAACCACCACCATTCTCTGGACCTGTTTTTGTACGCCCCTCGTCCGGGCCGTGTATATAGGGGGATCAGAAGGGTAGACAGCAACTCGCGTTCAAGCATGGGCAGTGCGCACCAATAAGTTCGTGTATATCAAGTGTCTAAGACGCTTACATTGACAAAATTATGTAACATTTGGAAATTATGGGACGAATGACTAAACGGAAGGAATTAAAAAAAAAAAAAAAAGTGTTGGAAAGTAAGGGCGGTGGAGAGAGATTGATTGGAAACGGAGTGAAATATCATGTATGCTGATCATCTTTGCAAGAAAATATTTAATGTCAGCATGAAGGAGAAGTGTTTTAGGTGCTGCTGATGTGCATGATGGCTGTGGAAATTTTCCTTTGTTTCAGCAAAGGATGATGTGGGATGAGTCGCAATTTTCATCATGACTTTCCACCAATTGCTTGTTTGTGCCCCACTCATGCCATATGAACCTTATTCTACATGTTTGACTTAAATATGAGGGACAATGCTGCAAAACTAACAACTATTCCCATTTGAGATCTAGGACTTAACGTGTATGTTCACCTGTTCAGTGCCTTTTCTTTCATCTCTGCTCTTGCTCTCTATGCAAATATGTGCTAGTATATCTTTTCGTGTTCTACTGGCTACTAATATTTTTGAAATTGAGTACCAGAGCAAATTCCTTCTTATTTCATTCAGCAATATTTATTTGGTACCAAATTTCATTAATTATTTTGCGCGTATGAAAACGAAAGAAATATCACGATGGAATAAGAGAAAAGGAGGTAAGAAAGACATGAAACACACATTGTAGTCGGATTGCATTGAAAGCTTGCATCAGATTGAAAGGTATTTCCCGTCTAGTATTGTTGTATGTAATAGTCGAGGTTTGGGAAATCCCGAGTATGATCTTTAATTCCACACAGGTGCGTTAGAGGCGCGGACTATTTACTCTTCTTGATTACTACATGTTCAAGCAAACAAGAGGCTCTTGTCGCCTGAGGATAAAACATTTCATTTTGTGCATGATCCCAGAATATGAAATCTCACTGTTGCGGAAATCCAACACACCAGCGAAGCTGTCGAAATTTCTCATTTGATAGATATATTTAACAAGAAATTTATTTTTCCCTTATATATTTCGGTGTAATTATTGAAATTAAACAAGGAAACATGCATGCAGAGAATTCATTTTCGTTTGGTCTAAAGATCATATTATTCATTAACATTATGCTTATTCTTATTGTTATGATATTTGTTTTATACGGCAGACCTATAGGTAAATTATATTTTTTCTTTAATCAAATAAATTATGATAAAATATCAGGAATTAATTCATTGCTAGCAGGTTACCTAAACGATGGAGAGAATGGTCTTTTAGGAATTGTCATATCTCATACATTTCAGAAAGGTAAAGGGGATTCGGAATTCTGTCATGTCTTCGGTGCGGAAGGAGACCATTTCTGTATTTCTATTTTTGCTGTCAAGGATCAGCAGATGCACATCTGCCCTTGCCGTTCTGACAGTTTGTGGTGGAATTTCACTGATGATAAACCTCACTAAGATATCAAGTGAATAACCCGAAACTGTAAGTATTTCATGACTACAATACAGTTTTTGTCAGAAATATGAATAACCGCGGAAACTGACTTATCAAATACAGTAATTCTTTGTCCTCAAAAAAGAATGACTGTATTTGACAAGTCAGTTTTTTACATTCATTCATATTTCTGACGAAAACTGTACTTTAATAATAAAATATGTACTTACAGTTTTGGGTTATTTACTGGATATCTTGGTGACTTTTTACCATCAGTGAAGTTCCATCATATATTGTCAGGACGGCAAGGTCCGATTTGCATTTACTGATCCTTGAAAAATATATATCCATGAATGTGCAGAAAAATTATGATGAATGTTTTATAAGCACAATGAAAGTGAACAAATCTTTCTCTTCAATAACTTTATTTTACCAGATTAATATTCATTGTGATTATATTCTAATAATATTTTAGTTATAAGCACACACAAAAATAGGAGAACATATCAAGTCTAAAAATGCAAAAATAAAATTCCATAATGACTTTGACGTTAATCACAAGTTATTGTCACATTGTACAGTTGCTTTAGCAATAGTTAGTAAGTGACATGAATAAGTTAATGCATTCCATGAAAATGTGAGCTGATGTATCGTTATAAAAAAGTTGTAGTTAAAAAGGAAATATAATAAAAACAAGGTATTCGACGAAAATATATATTTATCAAGCTATTTATCCTAGTGATACAAACTAGGGAGCCATACTGCTTTTTGTCTTTTTTAAATATTTGGGAAAATATGAGTTTTTTATTTTTATTTTTGCTGTTGTTTTCTTTGAGCCACATTTTTTCTATTCTTTGACATTTACTAATGGATTTGGGATGAAGCAGTTGATATTTATTACTAGATTCAGTGAGGAACTGAATAAATCGAATAACTGATTCCATGTAATTAGATGCAAATGTTTTAGTCTTATTGTTCTATTTGTTTATTAAGGGCATATTACGTAATTCCGTCTAACAAATGTTTCCAAATCTATTACTTTGTGTTTCTGTCCGTCTGTTTGTCTGTCCTAATAACTAGGAGGCAATCTTTTTTCATAAATGAAAGTAAATCCTAACGGGAGCAATATATTTAGGGTAATCTCAAGTCCAATGGGTTGCATTATATATATATATATATATATATATATATATATATATATATATATATATATATATATATATATATATATATATATATATATATATATATATATATTATAAAATCTTCAGTAATATTTTCTACACATTCCGCTCCCTTGGTCTAGTAACTATTATCTGACTTTATCAGCTGAGTTTGGTGTTAATTAACATCAAATCATCTACATACTGTAGCTTTCCGAAGCTTCTCTTCTGTGTGGCGTCTTTGCTTCCTCAAGTAATTCGATAACTTGATAGCGTAGCTGTACTAATATTTTATGAATTTCAACCTTATTTCAAGTTTATCTAACATTTCTGCGCAAATCATCAGCCTACACCATGTGCTATATCATTGTACATTACCATTCCATTTTTGATGACTATTTCTGGCAGCTTGATTTTTTTTTTTTTTTTTTGGACAGGCAAACTATCAGCATAACGCTAAAAATTTCTCACTATACCACTGTTGGCCGAACCAGTCATTTTGAAACCCAATGGACCTTGAGATGACCCTAAATATATTGCTCCCGTTAGGATTCACCTTCATTTATGAAAAAAGATTGCCCAGTCATTAGGACAGACAAACAGACGGACAGAAACACAGAAAGTAATGGATTTGGAAATTTTTTTTAGACGGAATTACGCAATATGCCCTTAATAAACAAATAGAACAATAGGACTAAAACATTTGCATCTAATTACGGGAATCAGTTATTCGATTTATTCAGTTCCTCACTGAATCTAGTAAGAAATATCAACTGCTTCATCCCATATCCATCAGTAAATGTCAAAGAATAGAAAAAATGTGGCTTAAAGAAAACAAAAACACAGCAAAAACAAAAAATAAAAGCTCCATTTTCCTAAATATTTTAAAAGACAAAAAGCAGTATGGCTTCCTATTTTGTATCACTAGGATAAATAGCTTGATAAATATATATTTTTGTCGAATACCTTGTTTTGATTATATAGCTGCTTTTCATAAGGTGTAATCATTTGTAGAAAAGAGACACCCTGAAAAAGGCTTACACAGGTCATATGCTGGCGCCAGTTCGATGACGTTTGTCTGAGTCATTTCAGGAACATTGTGAAACCAGGCAGAAGCAATCTTCCTTGGATAGTTATTTTTTAAAGAGGCCTTTAGTAGAGTAAGCAAACAGGAAAGATCCAAGTGATACTACGAAAAAAACAGAAAGTTGAAAGTGGTGAAGAAATTGAAATTTCGTAAAAAGAAAAAAAAAACCGTAAAGTATAAAAAAGTAAAACAAATGTAAAAATAAGAAAAAATAAAAAAATTAATTTAAGTTTTTTGTAAAGTTAAGTGTTAACGTTTTGTGCCATTTGTTAATGTGTTTCGTAAAGTTTAGTGTAATGTTCCTGTCATTTTTTTAAGTGTTTCTTAAGCTAAGTGTTCAAGTTTTCTGCCATTGTCCTCCTCTGTCGCCACTTTCGTCACATTTTTACTACATACGTACGTATGTAGTACAGTATTTCTTGTACCATGTACACTAATACACTTTATTTACAGATAAGTAGTACATATCAGTAGTATATGTAGTTTAAGTTAGGTATTGAATGGTCAAGATTGTTGTATTTATTATAAAATTACTGGGGCGTTTTTGTAAGGCTTCGAACGAATTAGGCAATTTACATGTAAAATGTGGTTCAAGATACGAAAAAATCAGGTTATGAAGGCCGCCTAGGAACGGATTAATTTCGTATCCTGAGGTAATACTGTATATATATATATATATATATATATATATATAATATATATATATATATATATATATATATATATATATATATATATAAATAAATGTTTTCCAAGCTGGAAAATATATTTCAGGTCGTGCCAGTAATTTTTTTTTTTTTTTTTTTTTTACTTTTTTTTTTTTTTACAAATTCAGTCAATAAGATCGGCTATAAGACAAACCAACAAGGTTATAAAGAAAGGTGTAGTTTTTCACCGAGGCTTAGAGATTTAATCCTAAGTTATATCCTTCACATACACATATATATATATATATATATATATATATATCTATATATATATATATATATATATATATATATATATATATATATATATATATATGTGTGTGTGTGTGTGTGTATGTGTAGGATATAACTTAGGATTAAATCTCTAAGCCTCGGTGAAACTACACCTTTCATAACCTTGTTGGTTTGTCTTATAGCCGATCTTATTGATTGAATTTGTAAAAAAAAAAAAATTACTGGCGCGACTGAAATATGTTTTCCAGCTTGGGTTCTCTTTTCTAGGAACAGCGACAGAAAATCACCTCTAAGGATAAATAAGGAGTGAAACGAGCAGTCCTTTCCCTGTCATGATGGGCTGCAAGCCGCGGAATGGCTCGTAATTCTTCTGTTAGAGCAGAGATCGGAAGTGATATACAGAAAAAAAAAGAAAAAAAAAAAATAATTTTTCACAATTGCCTATACTCTGTTATTTTTTTTATTATTATTTTTTGTAATAACCTTTCGAGTTTTATTGATATTTGTGTCCACTATCTATTCTTATCCATATCTGTCAGGTTATATTTATATATTTTTAAACTTTTAAGATTTTTATTTATGTCCACAGTCTGTTTCGAAGACTGTTCCGCTCAAAATTATACAGATGTATTTTAGCCTTTCGGCTGCTTATGCTAAGAAATATATCTAATAACTTTCACACAAAACCAATACTCTTCGTTTTGGTAAGTTGACGAGTCGAAGTCTCCTGTATATTTTCATGGAATTCCAGATTCTGGGAGATATTTTTCCTATTCGTCCTCCAGAACATAACTATTTTCACAAACAAATGATCGATTTAGTAATCCTGGGAAAGTTTACTTACAAAAATTGTATTCATATGTTTCATGGAATATTCATTTTTCCACTATGCTAAACTGAAATATCCTTTCATTGTTTTTAACACTGATATACTAATTTGTCATGCGTAATGATTCACATACCATGTACATTCCGCGCCTTCATTCCACCTACACTAACCTTTTACCACCTCGTCTAAGTATCTCCATATTTCTCACCATTCAGTTTTTTCTTATACCAAAAATACTGCCTAGACATTTCATGTCTATAGATAATTTTTTCTTATTTGCACTCAGTATCGTCTCTTCACTTCAGAAGAGGAAAACTGTTTTGTTTCCATTCACACTAATTTTTCCTCCAATCTTTTTATCAAATCCTGCTTCATTTCTTGCTTCACCAACTCTGTGACCCACTTCTTCTCCCATCCTGCATCAACCAAAATCTTTGCACCAAATTATAATCATTTACTGCTCCGATTCTTTAACTTTCCTTACTAATATTCATGATAACAGAAACCATCATCCTTGTTCCAATTTACTTGCTCATGTTTACCTAAGTTATTAAAATTTAGAGCAAAGAAACAAATAAGAAACAACTAATCCAAGTTTCCTCTATTGTAATGAAGTGCAAATGCTAATTGTAAATAAAAAAGAATGTGAATAAGTAGAAATGCATTGTTTTTGCAGCATTTTAAGAATAAGAATAAAGAAATTAGATGATGAGAATACGGGACACACTGAAGAGGTGGTAAAAGGATGGGTGTAGGTGGAATGAACGATCAAAGCGTAATAAGTAATGTGATACATTACATATAACGAATCAATTTTCAAAGTTCAATAAATAAGATGACGTTCTAATCGAACATAGTGAAACGACTAAGATTCCATCAGCAAAATAGATACTTTCAAGTAAATTATCTTTTCCACTATTACAAAATCTAGTTTTTGTTTGTACAAATAGTGGTGTTCAGATGGACTAATAATAAAAATACACCCCCAGTCTGGATTACCATGAAAATATACTACAGACTTATCGGAAAGAAGTATTGTATTCTTTTACTATGTAAGCTAATAGATGATTTTCTTAGAACCGACAGCCCAAAAACGATAAATCACATCTTTATAACAAACTTCTTAAGCATTCTCTGGACAGAGATTAAAAACCTTTATTATAAGTAGAAGGTTCATGGTAGATATGGATAAGAATACGCAGGAGGCCCAGAGATATCATTAACGTACAAAGGGGTATCATATAAACAAAATAACTGAGTATGAAACGCAAAGGGTACGAACATTTCTGTAATGCAAATGCTAGAAAAATAAATTCGTCGTTCGGTAAATCACTTTACTCCTTATTCAATAAAATAGGGTCAAGAATTACTGACCATCCCGCCGCTTGTCAAGGCCGTCATGACGAGGAAAGGACTCTTGTTCGCTCCTTATTTATCGTTGTCGGCAATTTCTTATCGCTGTTGCCTTGAAAGGAACACCCAGGCTAGGAAACATATTGCTGTTGAGTCAGCATTTTTTTCCCTTTTTTTTTCTTTTACGAATTTATTCATTCAAGGTCACAGCAACATGGTTATGAAGAATATTGTGAAGGAGGTTTAGAGATTTAATCATAAGATATTTTCTACGCATGGCCATAGATACTCACACACACACACACAACATATAGATATATATATATATATATAGATATATATATATATATATATATATATATATATATATATATATATATATATATATATATATATATATTTATTACACACACACACACACACACACACACACATATATATATATATATATATATATATATATATATATATATATATATATATATATATATATATATATATATGTATATATATATATATATATATATATATATATATATATATATATATATATATATATATATATATATATATATCTATATATATATATATATATATATATATATATATATATATATATATATATATATATATATATATATATATATATTATATGTGTGTGCGTGTGTATGTGTGTGTGACTGTGTGTGTGATGCAAAAACGATTAGAAAAAAATTATTTTGATTGGAGAATTTCGCAATGAGCTGACACGGCATTTTGTTTAATTAATCAGACTGGCAGAACTTTTGCACTGACAACAGAATCCCTGATGATGCACTTGAGCTAATTTCCTTTCATCTACACGAAATGAATTTATTATTGTTTTACTAAATCATCATGATTCATTGCTCAGTTTTAGGTAAATTGGTTATCCATCTATTTATAGTCAAATAATTGCAAGTTTAGAGAAGAGTAACAGGATTCTTTTTTTCCCGTTTTATATGGATACTCGCTCGAGAAATATGTCATATCGGGCAGGGCTACAGATAAGAAGTAACGTCTGCCATTCTGAAACCAACTCAATAGAACTGAGATGAAGCCAACCATAACTGTTAAATCATAGAGAAGCCATCTTCTTCAAAACGACCTGAAACCAGAAAACTCAGGTAAAATGAAAATATGTGAATGGAAAGTCCATTGTAATAGCAGTTTGCTAATATTCGTGACGGTAGCCAACAGAAGTCAAAACAAATTTCTTCCTTTCATGTGTCGAACTTGTAATCATATAAAAAAGGTGACATTTTCTGTTGTAACTACCATCTTCATTTTGTGAACATACATGTTTTTTTCGTGTTCCTTCCTTGTGATTTATCGTAGTGCACTTTATTGTTTTAGCTCGATATTTCGTGCCTTTGATCTCGATTATTTTTCTGGGGATTATCTATTGTCGACAATATTTTGCGTTATATGCGTTACATTTAGGTAGTCACCATGGCGAATCTTTTTATCATAGGTACCTTTAGAGCCTTGTTTTATGTCTACGAAGCAGTTAATTTCTTGTGAATGTAGTGGAAAAAAGTTTCTACAAATTCAGAAGTTACGTTTGGAAAGTGGTAGCGACGATAGTTATGCCTAAAGGAATTGCTTAGCATATATATATATATATATATATATATATATATATATATATATATATATATATATATATATATATATATATATATATATATATATATATATATATAGCTTAAAAAATCACAGTAGATGCACGTGACTTCATAAATAAGCGAATACCACGGGAAATGAAAGTCAGGAATCCAAGCGTCTTCGTCTTTATTCAGACATCGTCAAGGAGCTACTGAAGTACAATCGGAGAGGAAGGCCTCAGGTACAAACAAGATCAGGAATACCAGATGGTTAATTATCAAAGGGTAAAATTAAAAGGGATAATCCAGGATTATTCGGATATCACACGGTCACAAACTTAAACAGATTCTGACCTAACCGAAATTACAAAGTATCTTTACAGTCCAAAACATGTAAAAACTGAATATATTAATTTGTTGCTTATATTTATCTACAACTTTTTTCATTATGAAAGCATCAAGTTTAAATAAACCAAGACTTAAATTTAGAACATTTCTATTATTTGACTTTATAAACAAGATTCAATGATATTCCTTTTAACTGTGTCATTACATGGGACTAAGGCTCTTGCTTGACTCCAGTTAATAGGATGGTCTAAATCTCTCAATATGTACAAATTAATGCATTCGATATTTGCCCAGTTCTCACAAGAAATATGATGTTGCTTAAGACGCTGTGAAAGAGATTTGCCAGTCTGTCCGTAATAGATTTTATCACTTTTTGCAAGGAATGTCATATATGCAGCCTAAAGATCTTCCAGGCTGCATATATGAAATTCCTTGCAAAAAGTGTGATAAAATCTATTACGGACAGACTGGCAAATCTCTTTCACAGCGTCTTAAGCAACATCAATATGCTGTGAGAACTGGCAAATATCGAATGCATTATTTGTACATATGAGAGATTTAGACCATCCTATTAACTGGAGTCAAGCAAGAGCCTTAGTCCCATGTAATGACACAGTTAAAAGGAATATCATTGAATCTTGTTTTATAAAGTCAAATAATAGAAATGTTCTAAATTTAAGTCTTGGCTTTATTAAACTTGATGCTTTCATAATGAAAAAAGTTGTAGATAAATATAAGCAACAAAATTAATATATTCAGTTTTTACATGTTTTGGGACTGTAAAGATACTTTGTAATTTCGGTTAGGGTCAGAATCTGTTTAAGTTTGTGACCGTGTGATATCCGATAATCCTGGATTATCCCTTTTAATTTTTACTTCTTCTTCTTCCTAGCTTAAACAAACCATTTTTATATGGGGTCGCCATTACGAATGAGTTGTCTCCATCGATTTCTGTCTTGTGCCTCGTTCTCATTTATACCTTTCAATTCCATATCTTCCCTTACACAATCACGCCATCTCTTTCTTGGTCTTCCCTTCTTCTTCTACCCTGCACTTCCATTTCCATCGTATGTTCTTCCAACCCTCATAGACGTTCCTCCCTTCGTAACAGGTGTCCATACCATCGAAGCCTTCCTTCCTTTTAATTTTTACCCTTTGATAATTAACCATCTGGTATTCCTGATCTTGTTTGTACCTGAGGCCTTCCTCTCCGATTGTACTCAGTAGCTCCTTGACGATGTCTGAATAAAGACGAAAGCGCTTGGATTCCTGACTTTCATTTCCCGTGGTATTCGCTTATATATATATATATATATATATATATATATATATATATATATATATATATATATATATATATATATATATATATATGTGTGTGTGTGTGTGTGTGTGTATATATATATAATATATATATATATATATATATATATATATATATATATTATATATATATATATATATATATATATATATATATATATATATATATATATATATATATATATATATATATATATATATATATATATATATATATATATATATATATATATATATATATATATATATATATATATATGTGTGTGTGTGTGTGTGTGTGTGTGTGTGTGTTAAGGATCAGTTATTAGATAATATCGTGATAATAACTGTTGTTTATTTGTTTTATTTCAGTGACTTATTTCCCTTTCGAATGACAAGTGCTATTAAAAAGTCAGGTACTCCCACTTCAGTGAAAGTTGTCATGAATCTCTCACATTTATGGAAAAGCCGGAAATCTCCAAGTCTTACCTCAAACATTTCAAGCGTTTAGCTTATAACATCTGCTATTCAGGTATGTGCACTTGGTTCTCATGTATGGCTCAGTACTGCCTAATGCTCTGAGAGAAAATCATCAGACTTTTTCTTTGTTTGTTTAGGCATTAGAGAAAGGGATTCTGAAAGACTGTTTATTTGTCTTAAGATGATAATGGTGCTGAAGTTATGGTTAATAAATTCAACCATAAATATAATAAAAACTACTGGGGCTAGAGGGATGCAATTCGCATGTTTGATGATTGGAGGTTGGATGATCAACATAACAATTTGTAATCTTCTAGCCTCAGTAGTCCTTAAAATCTGTGGACGGACAGCAAAAAATGTTACCTTTTATATATATATATATATATATATATATATATATATATATATATATATATATATATATATATATATATATATATATATATATATATATATATATATATATATATATATATATATATATATATATATATAAAACAAGATAAAAACTTTAACATTATAGAGCCTTGTTGAAATGCTATCTGTGTTTACTATGGTATAACTAGTTGGAATTAACTGACGTTATTAGAATTGATATACGTTATCTTTAAAGATGCAGGTCATATCATTCACTCAACTGACCTCCTCTTTTCGCATCTGATTGTGTTTTGCCTTTTCCTAGATTGATATGTTATAAGTTAAATTCCTCACTAATATTTGTCTTCTGATGTCAGTCTGTCAGGGTTACTTGTTTAATGATGGCAGGTCCCAAAAGGTTTTCTTTTCAAGTTAATGGACTTTTGGGGGCATTTGGGGTTTTAACTACAGACGACCTAGACTTATCAGTTTGATTTTCTTATTTGACAATTGTATGCGTATTTTTATGTAATTGTGGAAATATATCTTTAGAACTTACAATATAAGACTAACCTTATAACTAAAATATACCAATAGAGTAGTTCAAGTTCGTTTTTCTTGAACTCAGCACAGAATCAAGAGAGAACCTAATGCAAATGTTCTTCAGTAATTATGCAATGATCCCTGATTTATGTATATTAATTCTAGAGCAGTTTCCAGATGATAGTTGTCAGATTTAAATCGAAATGCAACAGGCGATTCTTTCCTTTTGTAACAAATTCCTACTTTTATTTTAATTGATACATTTAGGTAAGGATTACACCATTTCATAATGGCCAGCAGATGAAACTCTGAAACAACAAAATCGTAATTGAACGAATGAATTATTTTTAGATTTTTCCAATAAAAAATGAGGTTAAGAAAAATCCCTAAACCCTGAAAGGCTTCTAACAGGTGACAAAATTCAAAGCGTTGCACTTTCCTCCAATTTATGTATCATAAATATTGAGATTTTCAAAACCATTTCACAGCGATGGGCATTACATGTTCATATGGCGTCATACTGAATTTCTCTAACAAGAAATGTCTCTCGAATTTGCATTATTCGACTTATTATCGTTAATTCCCCCCCTTTTTTTATATAAATTCGATAAGGCTTCAACTGTTATCTGAATCTGATTATGGCTCCAAATATGAATGGAATAGCTATAAGTATAATAGCTTATGAACAGGACGCCATAAAGTAGCTAAGCATCACCATCGGTATCAGCTTCCCAAATAATACTAAAGATTGTATGGCATTCTTTTTATAAATAGCATTCAAAGAACTGAGTTCTCTCAATCTGGGGGGTTGGAGGGGAAGGTCATATAATTATCAATACTGAAAAACATAGTGGTTTAAAGGCGGGTGACATTAAGAACATTTTGGTCATTTCACCTTTGAGGGAGCCGCCCTTTCGAACCTAAAACCTCAATGGTAAAGGCGGCTTAAGCACCGGATGGAGTGTTCGCTCCGCATTTATCCAGGATTTTGTTTCCATTTCCTCCTAATGCGACCTCGAGTAACCTCGCGTACATGTCTGTGTGCGCACATACAGACCGAAAACGAATGATTCATTTATATCTATATATATATATATATATAATATAATATATATATATAATATATATATATATATATATATATCATATATATATGTGTGTGTGTGTGTGTGTGTGTGTGTGTGTGTGTGTATATATATATATATATATATATATATATATATATATATATATATATATATATATATATATATATATATATATATATATATATATATATAAATACTTTGACAGAAAGCTAAAATGCTAGGACCTATCAAAGAAACACAAAGGAAAATTATGGTTGACCCTTCACACGTATACATATGTAGAACTTTGGTGAGATAACCTTTTATAATCTTTTGATTGCACTACCTATCCCGGAATAAGATTGCCTTTAAACTCCTTAGTTGGTCTTACTGAAAGAATTGATCGGGTATTGGGGTTACGTCTTTTTAGGATTGAAATTTCAGCGTGTATGATGAGGATTAACTCGTGTTACTATAAACTCAAAAAATTAGTTTGGTTTTTCATCTTCGTCTATATATAACCGCGTTCTGTATTTGTACAATGTCATTTACTCGATTCACCCTATAAAGAAAGTACCCCCAGACGTGTTCTTCCTGCTTCAGCCGTAGACAGAGCGGAAAAAACAGCCAAGAGCCGAGTTCTCCCAGCTTCAGCCAGTTCAGTCGCATATGGCGTTCACAATTATCTAGCGAGAGAAAGATACACAATGGACCCTTGACCGATATGATGAGGGTTTACGATTGGGCATGTGGACTAATATTCCAAAGGGAAAACACTTATAATTAGAAAGATAAAGAAAAAAGAAAGAGATCTCAAAGTTGGTGTCCTTTTGAGTATCACAAAAAGCAATTTTGATACAAATAACCTTCATTGTATCCGATCATGCATCTCTACAAATGTTAAAGGAAATATAACACGAATAGTAACAAACAGACTTCAGCACCATTATCATCTCAAGACAAATAAACAGTCTTTCAGAATCCCTTTCTCTAATGCCTAAACAAACAAAGAAAAAGTCTGATGATTTTCTCTCAGAGCATTAGGCACTACTGAGCCATACATGAGAACCAAGTGCACATACCTGAATAGCAGATGTTATAAGCTAAACGCTTGAAATGTTTGAGGTAAGACTTGGTTTATTTAAACTTGACGCTCAGAACTACAGTAATCATGTCCAAATTACGATATTTTGAATTTCTTTTAGTTGGTATGCCTGGATTGTCAGAACTGTCAATCTATATACCGTTTAAAGCAGATGAATAAAACGTAGTTTGTTATTTCACGTAGTCTGTAGTATTGTTCAGACACCCTAATTTAAGCAAATCACTCTTGATTCGATCATTTTATGCTCAGCTTCACAGTGTTCTTGTCCGAAATCCGAAGTTCCATTTCCTTTTGTTGGTATGCCTGGATCTTCATAGCATCTATAACGGGCGGTGGCATTTTCGCTATGGGGGAGGACTGTAATCAAGTTGATGTTAATGTCTTCTCTTACGCCGAATTTTGGATAATTTTTCCTTTACATGAAATACTCATTTGTAACTGAAGTTGAATTTATACACAATAGACTCATCATTTTAAATTATGAGAAAAAGATGGAAATAAGAATAATCTAACCAGTTTCCTCACATACATTTCAAAATGCAGTTGTCCACTTGCGCTGATTTTCTAGGTGGCCAATAGATGGCGGTAACGACTTGCTTACAGTAAAAAAAACCTTTAAATTGCTCTGTAAAGAAAGGACCATATGGTGACCACGTGGCCCGCTTAGAGTATACATAGAATTGAAGACATAATTAAAGCACGATGTTATTAATGGATCATTTTGATGCTATTATATAAAATAATTAGTGGAAAGTCCCGATTACCGTTGGTCTTTGTTAGGAGGCTGAAACGGAACTGAAACTGAAGCGTAAACTATCCTGTGAACACATGGTAACTCCCTATAATCACATGACCAATACAGTTAGTTTCATGCATATGAAAATAAATCAAGACTATTGGACAAAAGCTATATTCAGACCCGAATCATTAAATTAAAAAAGAAAGTCACGAACAGGTCATGTGGTCATTTAGTTCTAGAACTACTTTTGTAGAAGGTTATTATAAAGGACAATCAATATCCAAACTAATTGTAAAGTCCCAGACGGAAGTGCAGTGTGGAATATGCTAATAACAGTGACAATACGGTAATGTTGCAAGCAACGCAAAATTCGTCAAATTAGCAAAGTTATATTATACCCTCATGAACTGTACAGGGAACACAATAGTATTTCATTCTAATAATGAATGTGCGCAAAGTTACAATATTTTGCCATTTGTTTGCAATACAACAATGTTGAAAGCAAGAAAAAATTCATCAACATTACTGGCATAGTTCTAGAATTTTATCTGGGAGCAAACCATCTTTACTTTGAAACTGGATAAAAATTAAGTCTACTGGGTTTGCATGCATGTATAATTCGCTTCTTTTATTGAAATAGGTTTGCAATATTGTAATGTTGCAAGAAAATATAAATTATTGAAAATAACAGGTCTATACCCTTATGATTTTTAAAATGAATAAACAAGTTTTACTTGAAATTGCATAAAATGTAGTCTATTTGATTTTGGGCGTTCAAAGACCATCTCTCTCTCTCTCTCTCTCTCTCTCTCTCTCTCTCTCTCTCTCTATTTTTTGAAGTATGACATTTTGAAGTGAGTGAGTTACACCTTGATGAGGAGCCCTCTTATGGGGTGTTTATAGTGCCATCAGTGCCCAGATGTCTGTGTGTGTCCGTCCGCACTTTTTCTGTCAGCCCTCAGATCTTAAGAACCAATGAGGCCAGATGGCTGCAAATTTGCCTGCTGATCATCCACCCTCCAATCATCGAACACATGAAATTGCAGCCCTCCAGCATTAGAAGTTTTATTTTATTTAAGGTAAAGTAAGCCCTGATCGGGGGTAACGGAAAGTTTCATGGGCCACGGCTGAGTTTCATGGGACGTGGCTGCGACTTTCATGTTGCATTATACTTTGTACAGAAAACTTAATTACGCCGAGAAAACTTTATGCATTTTTTACTTGTCTGCACACACTTCTCATCACATATCTTGTTAGGTATATTATTTAAAAAAAAAATTTTGCCTCCATTAGTTTTATAAATTTGATTTTCACTGATGTCTCCACCCATGGTATGTGTTGACCCTCCAAACTGGGATAAGACTACACACAAAACGTTGAAATTGGTGAAATTAGGCTATGTATTGGAAGTATATATACATAAATATTAAAGCAATTTTATCATTATTGCATTACTATGATAACTAGAATTCATGGAAACAGTTTATAATAAATGAATCGGCGTATGTGTGAAGCAATCTTGAGTAAGATCAATAAACGTTACATACGTACGCTAACATTGTTCAAATGATTGCTGGGAAAGATGATTGTCGTCACTGATCAAAACCTGTACATCCCACGGTAGCCGCCATATTAGATTTCAAAACTGCCTTGAAAACATATTTTACGAAGAGCGTCATATGCTTATTTTAGTTCGTATGGGGCTTCATATATCACATTATGTTTGACGAAACTTCAATCTTTTGAATGGTATGCTTGGAGTTGTAATTGTATTCTTGTTTCGCCATTTAAATATCGAGTGAATAAGACCTGTCCACCGTGATAAGGTGGTTAGGTTAGTCGCTGGTGTTTCCCCCTATGCGCCATATTTTACCATGTGTATAAATAAAGCGGATTAGATAATCTTCATTACAAAATTATGAAATATAATTTTTACAATATGCTTTAATAAGTTATTTAATAAAAGCCTTAAGACTAGGCAATACATAAAAACACATTTCAAATACACCCACAACTCCTCTCCCACACACACACACACACACACTCACATACACACACACACACACACACACACACACACACATATATATATATATATATATATATATATATATATATATATATATATATATATATATATATAATGTATATATGTGTGTATGTGAGTGTGTGGGTGTGTGTGTGTAAAATACCGATTTTATGCACAATAGTGTAAGAAATATAATTTCCTATCCGAATAACAAATAGAATTCTAAATATGAATCTAGTCACATTGAAACATCCAAGTGGGGTCAGTGCCCTTCACTTCTATTAATTATACTTTGTATATTGCAACACCTGAGTTTCTCTCCACATAATATGCACCAAACACTAATTCTGGCCAAATCTCCTTTAGGTCTTGTATCATAAATTAAATCAGAGAAAGTAGTGTTGCGCCATCTTAATAAGTCACCCGTTCCACACAAACAAAAATCAAGGCCTAAAACTACTAATGTACCCCTTACAACAAACATTTGCTTGAAATCTGTTAAAAACAACATAGATACACTGAAAAATATAAGCCATAAGCCTTGCCTCAGCTTCTATTTGTACAAGATTGAAAACGAAGACTAAAGTCAAGACTAATCATACGAATTTAATAACCAAAGTCTGGGAATTTCACTACGAAACTGGAAACTGAGAGAAATGCATATCAGGCACCGGATCCTTGTTCAAGCTAATCTATATGTAAGGAAAGCGATAATTGTGTTTGGCATAGGCACCCATAACGTTTGCAAACATTAGCCAAAAGTATTAGTTAATAATAATGCGACCAACAGATATTAAGTATCTTGGGATGTTTGCGAATGCCTACTTTTCAAAATCTTCCACTGCATGATTCTTTTGGTCCAGATTTTTTAATTTACAGAGCAGACTTTCTGTGAGATCACTTTTAATTGACAATAAACTGAAAGATAACTATTGAGATGTTGTTTGTCTGTCCGCTCTTTCTGTCCGCCCTCAGAAACTACTGAGGCTAGAGGGCTGCAAATCGGTATGCTGATCATCCAAACTCCAGTCATCAAACCTACTAAATGCAGTCCTCTAGCCTCAGTTGTTTTGATTTGGTTTAAAGTTAAAATTATCCACGATCGTGCGACTGACAACGCTATAGGACAGGCCTCCACCGGGCTATAGATGAAATTTTCATGGGTCGCGCCACATAAAGCATTATAATCTGTGCAGAAAACTCGATTGCTCCGAAGTTTTTTCGGCTAATTCTAATTATTTAATTTTTTTTTTGAGAGTGGGCCCATATATCTTGAGAAATTTTGAAGTCTATGATGCATTGTTATTGGGCTAGTTTAGTGAAGTCAATTTCCATCTCCCCTTATGCATTCATTGTCATGACAGTGTTTAGTTGTCACAAGAACGACCTTTGCAACTGAATCGTGGTATTCGGTAGAGAGTTAGCGCCATCAGAGCACCTCAAGCGATGTACTGGAGGGATAACATAAGGCTCTTAGCATTGTCACTTCCGCCCATAGCTGCAACCCCTTTGACACTTTTCAAACCTTTTCACTCTTTCCCCTTCAGTACTGAAGGACTTCGTGGGTCTCAGTATTTCGCCTAAATTTCAGTATCTATCACTGCTCACTACACCTAATGTTCCTGGAAACTTACTAGGGACACTGATCAGTCTGACGGTTTAGTGAACTTTTCCATAGTTTGTTAACATTTTAATGCGACTTCGCCAGAGAAGTATTAACATAGTCATTACACTCCGTTTTCCAGCCAAAATTTTGCTGAAATTGATACTTCGAAAGTATTCAGGATCTGTATACTCGTATGTAAAAAGATTCAATTAAATCCGTTTCATAATTAATATTTATTGTTTGGTTGTTTTCTAGTAATTTAACTTTCCGTCAAAGATTAAAATTCAGTGACCAACTAAAGACTTATTGGCGTTTTTTTAACTTAAATTTAGTGTTAGATGGAGTAATAAAAATACATTTACAGGAAAAAATAATCTTTTTATATTTGGTGCTCTGTGCATTATACTAAATGGAACCAGGACTTGATTTCTTGTGAATGGAAGTTTTGCCGAAATATAATTGCACAGTGATTATATTTTATATAAGAATCATTATTAACCTCTTTTAGCTTTAAGTTTTCCTGGTTCCTTCTATCGCAAAATATGTTTTTCTATTTTATCTTGAAAAGCGTTGAAGTTTATGGCGCCGGGTCAACAAAGAACGCTGATGACCTGAAGCCAAAACTCCTGTGAGCAGAAAAGCTGCTTTTTTACGTAAAAAAATGGTAGAATCAGGTATCGTTAAAGCTCTAAACAAAACAAAAAAATAACGCTAAAAACATAATAAATAAAACCGGAACAAAGAATTCTGGTGGAATTCTACTCCCAGCAGTAATATAACATTTTGAAATTCAGTATTCTGACAACAGAACACGTTATCCAAATTATTTTTCCTATATAAATAATCTGGAGCGTATCTTCCTATGAGCACATTTTTAATGAATTATGCAATACCATGTTTGACATGCTGTTTATTTTATAGCTGCAGTCAGCATCGGTTTATATATAGCATACTTACATAAACACATAATATACATATAGATATATACAATATAGATATATCATAATTATACATATATATACGTATATACATATAACTATTAACCCCCAAATATATATACATATATCTAAATATATATATATACATTACATATAAATCTACATATATATATTAATATATATAATATATATATTATATATATATATATATACATATATGTAATATATATAATATATTATATATATATATAGATATATACATATATGTATATATAATATATATATAATTATTATAGAGATAAATATTATATATATATATATATATAATATACATAATGTTATATCTATATCGTCTATATATATATATCTTAATCATATATATCTTTATCTCATCATATTGTTCTATATCATCTCAATCTAAATTAATCTATATAATATATCTATAGATATCTATATATCATCTATATCTATATTCCAATCGCCATATATATCGATATATATCTATAATCTAATCTATATATATATGTATATAATATATATCTCATATATGTATATGTAATATAATATCTGTCTTAGTATAATATCTATCCTTATATATATCGTCTATCTATCTTTATATATATGTATATTGTTAATTCATCCTCTTATATTATCCTATATAGTAATTCTAATCTCTCTCTATCTCTAGTCTTATGTAAATTATATATCTATATCTATTCTATACTCTATATCTTAGATATATATTGTAGAAATCTAATATATCTATATATCTTTCTATTGTGTGGGGGTTTTTAAATTTATATATCTATATCTATCTATAATATCTTCTATATATATCTAATATATATATATTATAATATATTATTATATATATTTCTCACCTTTCTCACCAGACGCCAGGTAGGCCTCCAGGCCTGTCAGTCGTCCTGCTTCAGGAACAGTCTCCATTCTTGGCGATCATCATAGAGCCTCATCTCATCAACTTCCCGCAAACTAGAGCCTCTCCTCTCTACTCCTCTCTCTATGTTTTGTAGCCATCTCATTTTTGGTCTTCCTTCCGGTCTCCTTCCTTCCGGTGTCCATTCCAAAAACCTTATAGGATATCGCTCCTCCTCCATTCTTTTGGTGTGTCCAAACCATCTAAGCTGTCCTCTCTCCACAAAATCTAGTATCACATTCCACTCCCAGTTCTCTTTTAATGTCTTCATTTCGTAGCCTATCTAGTCTTGTTACACCTTTTATGAGTCTTAGGGCTTTCATTTCAGCTGCTTGAAGTTGGCTTCTAGTTCTTGATGTTAATGTCCATGATTCATGGCCATAAGTCAATATTGGTCTTAAAATAGAGAGGTATATCATGGTTTTCACTTTGCGAGGTATATTTCTGTCTTTCATTAGTGGGTAGAGCAGATACAGATTGTTACTGAATTTCTGTATTCGGGTAGTTATTTCCAGCTTTGAATCGTTTTGGTCACTAAACTCTACTCCTAAGTATTTGAAATTTCTACACTGTTTCAATGTCTGACCTTCTAATTCTACATCTACGTTACTTGGTGTTCGTGATAGGTGCATGATCTCTGTCTTATTCTTGTTGATCCGCATTCCATTAGCTGTTAAGATCACGTTCCAGTTGTTGACGTTTTCTTGGAGAGATTCTGCGCTGGGGGCTATCATTGCATGGTCATCTGCATACATAAGGTTGATGGTCATATCTGCAGCTTCATCCACCTAGTTCCCTCATACATTTATCTAAGAACAATATAAAAAGAAGTGGCGAAAGGACGCTGCCCTGTCTTACTCCTGATTTTATTTCAAACCAGTCTTCATTCTCTTGATTTGTTTTTATTCTGGATGTGATGTTTTGATAGGTGTTATAAATTGCTCTTATAAGTTTCTCATTGATTCTATAGTAAGGGTCTTGGTACTCAATCAAAAGCTTTTTCTAGATTTATAAAAGCAATATATCTGTCCCTGTCCCATTCCTAGCTCTTCTCAAATACCATCTTGAGGGAGAAAATCATATCAGTTGTCCCTCTTCCTGGTCGAAAACCGTTTTGCCATTCACCCAGCTTTGGTTCAACATATCCTCTCAATCTAGTTTCAAGTATTCTTTCATATACTTTAAAAGCATGTGACATTAGGGATATTCCTCTATAATTGCTGCAATTTGTCTTGTCACCTATCTTATAGATTGGGCATATTAGATCTCTTCTCCAGTCTTCAGGTGGCATTTGCCCATTCCAGAGTATGTCGATTAGCTCTAGTAGCCAGATGACTCCATCCTCCCCCATGTTTTCAAGGAGCTCTGCAGGTATTGTATCCACTCCAGGGGCCTTACCATTTCTCATCCTCTTGAGAGCATTTTTTAACTCCAGTGTTGTTATGTCAGGTTCTGCATCCCCAACCACATCAAATTCTACATGCTCTTCAAGGTCATTGTTTCCGTTGTTTAGTAGTGTTTCAAAGTGATGTTTCCATCCTAATTCAATTTCTCGGGGTTCGGTTAAAATTGTCCCATCCATAGGGTCTTTGATTACACGAGTGGGTGGTTGTCTTCCCTTTCTATAGTTTTTGGCAGTGCTATATATGAGTTTTCTGGTACCTTGGAGATCATTTCCCAGATCTTCTCCTATTCTTTCCCATGTTTCTCTTTTTGTTTGAGCTTTTATTCTTTCCGTTTCTCTCGACGCTTCTTTATAGTTATTGTGATCTTCCAAATTCAAAGTTTTCATCAATTTTCTGAAGAGTTTCATTTTGTTTGCAACAGCGGCCTTTAGTGTGGGGTCCACCAAGCAGTTTGTTTTTTCCTTCTACCTTGAACTCTTTTCTTTTGCACTGTATTATTAGCAGCACCCACTACAGCCATTCTAAAGTGTCTCCATTTTTCATTTGGGTCATTGCTCTCCTGTTGCATTTGTTTAGCTCTACTTATTTCGTTTTGATATCTAACTAAGCACTCCTCTTCTCTCATATTCTCTAAAATAAATCTTTTCTCTCACTTGGCTTTTAATTGGTTTGGGTTTTGTCATCTTTAATTTAATTAAGAGAAGCCTGTGATCTGAATCGAATGACACAGAGGGATGCTTTTTACATCTCTGACCATATTTTTGTTATTTGTTATTGCCATATCAATCATTGATTTTTCAAGTATATGCTCCTAAAGCCGAGTTCCATCGGTACCACGTCCACTTGTGGCTGTCTCTATGATTATAGAAAGAGTTCATAATGGACATCTGGTTTAGTATGCAAAAATCAAAATTATGTTTTCTCCTTCTCTATTTCTGTCTCCAATGCTAAATGCTTCTAATATGCTCTCTATGCCTGTCCTGTCTTGCCCAACATGTCCATTCATATCTCCAATTATTAATGTATTCTCTACATATGGGACAGAATCTTTTACTTCTTGTAGATGTCTGTAGAATTCTTCCTTTTCTTCTTGAGGGCGGCCCTGCTGTGGTGCATACACCTGAATTATGCTGGCTTGAAATGTTCCTAACTTTAAGGAAATGCTAATAATCCTATCACATTTGAATTCTAGACGACTAATTTTTCCAGCTAGCTCTTCACTCACAATAAAACCTACTCCGTGTCGTGCGGTTCTTCCACCTTTGTAAAATAATTGGTAATTGTTATGCAATAATTTTGTTCCTTCTCCTGGTAAACGGGTTTCACACAACCCCAAAATGTCTATTTTTTCTTTCCTCCATCAATCATGTTACCTCTCCTCCTACCTCTCAAAGTACTTAGATTAATTGTTCCTAATCTCAAAGATTTATTTCCCTGTCCATGTCCCAATAACATTCCGAGTCAGGATGTGCCCGGGCATCCTTTGATCAATGGGTCTGTCCTGAAGTAAGTCGTGCGGTTCATGAGCAATTTATAGCAGCTCACCGGCTTGCTAGGCCTGTCGTGAGCCCTCAGAGCTGTTAATTTGTACCATCCATAAGCCTATTGCTTCCTAAAAGGTCACAGAGGTTCCAACATAACCCCCAAGCAGTCTTATGGTAGGTTTTAAGCCACTGCACCTCTACAAGGTTACACAGCTCCTTATCCCAATGTATGCTGGCCTTGGGACCGCAGTGGATATATTATATATATATATATATATATATATATATATATATATATATATAATATATATATATATATGTATATATGTGTGTACACACATACACACACACACGCATAAATATATATATATATATATATATATATATATATATATATATATATATATATATATATTGTGTCTTGACTAAATCTCTGGGAAAAGTATTGATTTTTTTCTAGAGCTTATTTCCCAGGAGACCAATGTTTCCTGGTTAAATAGCCCACAAAAGAAGAAGAGGCTCAGCTGCCATCTCATTGACACTTCTTTCAATGAGTGGTCGTCAATCTTTCGTTTGACAAAATCCTCACTTTCATTAAAAGTGTAACGGTCCTTTTCCTCCGTTACTAAAAATTAAATAACTTTCTTACCAAACTCTGTTCACAGCAAGAAACTAAGTCCACAATCAGTGGAATAACTCTCAAATATTATCAAAGTGCAAAAATTAATTCATGGGGGAAACGAAACACCACAAAAATACTTAAATTTAATACAAAAATATATAGACAGAAGTTATTCCTGAACCTCGGAATACATATTATTATTGAAAACCAATCACCCTGAAATATTTATAAAACAACACACTTACCCAAGTAAGATAGGAAAAAGCAAAGATACATCCACAAAGAGAATGGGGTTCAGACAGGAGAAGGCATACGGAAAGCAAGAATAACCTATCAAATACAAACTAAACCATAGCGGTGGTTTCCCTCCTCTTAAACACTGGAGCTGTGGCCGTGATCTCCTTAATTATATTTCTGTCCTCCGTAACACTGGAGTTATAGCCGTGATCTTTATAATTACTTATATGCCTCTGCGTCCAGAGACAAAAGTGAAGTGACAAAGTGATATTCCACAGGATTCACACATCAGCGATCCTACGTCCTCGAGGATGATCCTCCAAAAAACCCGGGACGTCCAAATCAAACCAGAGCCAAGGGCATCACAAAGATCGCCTGAACATTCCAAAAATATTAATCACTTATACCTTGGCTAAGCGAGAGCCCCTCGACATTTACTGAGCCGAAGGTGAGGCAGGATGAAGCGTAAATCCTTCAAGAATAATCATAAATCCAAGTAGGCGATACGTGAGCAATAATCCAAGTCACCAGGAGTAAATAAGGCTCAGAGATCAACTGATTCCTTCAGTCCAAACAATCTCCGACACAGCCACGGTGACAGCACCACTCGCTCACAAATATATGGAAAGACAGAATGGTCATTAGTGGCAATTACCAAACAAGACAAACCACCGGGGAGGAGGAAAACAAACTAAATGGATAACAATAAAATTCATATACATAACAAAAACCAGAATAATAAAATAGCTAAGAATAAAATATCACAACAAAGTGACACCTCCTCTCCCAAAAGAAAAAATATATACATATATTTTTTTTACAGTAAATAACTTAGTATACTTAAAAAAAAAAAAAACTAAATAGTCATTAAAAACACCCACAAGCAAAACAAGGTTTTATACAACCCTGCAAAGAAAAAACAAAGGTATGAATGTAAAAATAATAAACTTACAAAACCTGATATCCAACAGGAGGGGTGGCAAAGGAACAAGGATGCAGCTCACAATGGAATCAAAATTAACAAAATATCATTAATACAATGGAAAATCTACAACACAGAAAACCTCAAAAACCATCGCCAAACACATTGTTAACCCAAGAGCTTCAAAACTCTCACACACGTATATTATTAAGAGCTACACTGCTCTAATCCGGATTCCATAGAACTGTTCATAGGCCATAATTTATTTACACACTCAACGTTGTTTCACTTTGTTTCAAATCGCTCATTGCAACAATGTTCAGCGAACAATAGTCCTGTCTATATCACAGTGACAACACACTATTTCACTATAAAAGTGTCCTACCGAATACATACACTAACACTGGACAACACAGAGAAAACCAACACAGTTTTCCCCTGCGCAATACCAACACACAAAATCTCGTGAAGCGTAATTATGCCTGAAAACCAAGAATGCCCGGATTAGTAGCTGTACGCTAACAATGTAGATTCTCCGATTAATATCCTAATCACCAAATTAATCACCTCACCGTATTATACCATGCGCCAAAGACCAACAAATACCAACATCATTGTATACCAACATCATTGTATACCACACTTTTCAGTAACAATTTTTACGATATTACACATTTGTATCCTATAACACTCAATTCCATCATGCATTATAAGCACTTCAACCTTCATTAAAATAAACATTGCCACAAAATATGAACACCGATTAGCACTTTCTATCTTCACCTATGGCCTTAATTAGACTATTCTTAATTTTATAACCCTAGGCATTTACAGAACTCCTGTAAAGGAAAATATAATTAATACATATATGTTACACTCTCCTCTACTTTTACAATACAAACCTAAGCACCTACTTCAACAGTACACACACCGTAACCAGAACGATACAGATACTACCTTAATATCCGCATAGCCCTCTGCAAGAATCCTTCCCTACTCAACGCTGCGAGAGAGAGCATCGGCCACAACGTTGTCTTTTCCCGGGACATGAGTGAATTCTAGATTCCATTCCTGCAACATGAGGCTCCAACGCATCAGAAGTTGGTTTTTATTTTTGTATCTGTTGATGAAGGTCAAAGGGTTATGGTCAGTCATAATCTTTATAGGAGTTCCTGTGGAAGAAAGATAGATGGAAAAAATTATTTTAATAGCCAGAATGAATGTGCGAGTGTCTCCTTCTCGACCGTCGAATACTTTCGTTGAGCGGAATTCAATTTCTTCGAAAAGAACGCGACCGGGTGAGAAACGCCTTGCTCGTCGTTCTGTAGTAAGACCGCTCCGACACCGACATCACTTGCGTCAGTGGCAAGCGAAAAAGGCAGGTCGAAATCCGGAGCCCTTGAAACGGGGAAACTAAGAAGCACACCTTTTAAACACTCAAATGCCCTTTGCGTTTCAGGAGTCCAATTAAAAGGAACAGTTTTCTTCAACAAATTAGTGAGCGGATCAGCGATGTCAGAAAAATTCCTTACAAATTTACGATAATAACCAACTAGACCCAGGAATTTTCTGACATCCTTTCGACACTTTGGAATGGGAATTTTCTCAATGGTTCTACATTGGCTTGTTTAGGCGCCACCTTACCGTCACCAACCTCATGACCTAAATAGCTTACCTTCGCTTTGGCAAACTCACTTTTTTTCAAATTAATTACCAATCCGGCCTTTTTTAAGACCTCAAATAAAGCCCTAATACGCTTTAGATGCGTTTCCCAGTCATCGCTATAAATTACGATATCATCAATATACACAACGCAACCTTCCAAACCATAAACCAGTGTGTTCATTAAACGTTGAAACGTAGCCGCAGCGTTCTTCATGCCGAACGGCATTACACGGCATTGAAATAACCCTTGTGGAGTCACATTAGCAAGTCAAATTTACTAATAAACTTTGATTTTCCCATGCGATCAATACAATCCTCAATACGAGGCAAGGGATAACAATCGGTCTGCGTGACTTCATTGACTTTCCTATAGTCAAAACACAAACGAAAATCACCATCAGGTTTTTTCACTAACACTACCGGAGAGGACCATGGGCTTTTACTGGGCTCTATTAAACCATGCTTTAACATATAGTCAACTTCTTTGGCTACTACCTTAGTTTTAAAGGGGTTCAACCTATAAGGGGAACTGCTTTTATTGGTGTGGCATTCCCAACGTCCACGTCATGTTCCAAAATAGACGTACGACCCGGTACCTCTGAAAACAATTCTTTGTAACCCATAACCAATTTTCTTAAAGACCTTCGTTTCTCGCTACTGAGATGAGAGACCAAACCATCAAATTTCTCCAAATAATTCTTATTACTCGAC
The DNA here is from genome assembly GCF_015104395.2 of Macrobrachium nipponense. NCBI lineage: Eukaryota > Metazoa > Arthropoda > Malacostraca > Decapoda > Palaemonidae > Macrobrachium > Macrobrachium nipponense. The sequence goes on along the minus strand of NC_061110.1, from coordinate 29,752,548 downwards.
ATGCAAATTTCATTATCACAATTATCATCTGAAAAGGAATAAAGATTATTATTATTTGAAACATCGTCCGTAATAGTGGCTATTGGAATAACTTTCTCTCTCCCCTTATATGCTTTTAACATGTTCACATGACACAATTGGAAAGGCTTCCTTCTTTCCGGAGTTTCAACCAAATAATTTACCTCACTAACTTTCTTCAAAATTTTCCATGGTCCAGAGAAGGAAGCTTTCAAAGAATTACCCGGCAACGGCAAAAGTACCAAAACCCTATCGCCTACTGCGAAATTACGCACTTTAGCCTTTCTATCAAAAAAGTATTTCATCCTTTTTTGACTACACAAATTTTCTCGGGCAAATTTCCAAGCCTTCGACAATTTGTCACCCAAGTTTGTCACATAATCTACAAACTGATGTCGGGGATATCACCTTTCCCACGATTCCCTTACCACATCAAGAGGACCACGCACACAATGTCCAAAGACCAAATCAAAAGGTGACAAACCTAAGGACTGACTTGGAGCTGACGAAAAGCAAATAATAAATAAGGCAATTCCTTGTCCCAGTCGGATCCATGAGTTAAACAATATTTCTTTATCATTGACTTCAGGGTCTGATGGAATCTCTCAAGGGCACCCTGACTTTCTGGATGATATGGGAAGAAGTCACATGTCTAATGCCCCAATTCATTCATCTTACCTTTGAAATATTTACTAACAAAATTAGTCCCACGTCTGACTGAGCGACCTTGGGCATCCCAAACCTAGTAAAAAAGTTGGTTAGTACTTCTACAATTTTTTCACTCTTAATTGTACGGAGGGGAATAGCTTCAGGATAACGAGACATTTTATCCATTATAGTGAAAATATACTCATTCCCACTACGAGTCCTCGGTAACGGACCAACAACATCGATAATTAACTCTTTGAAAGGCTCGGAAACCACAGGGATGGGGCACAAAGGAGCTTTAGGAACAGGCTGATTCGGCTTACCGACTTTCTGGCACACATCGCAACTATTAACAAACTTTCTTAACGTCTGCTTTCAACTTGGGCCAGAAATAGTTCGCGAAGAGTTTGCTGGTCGTCTTATAAACACCAAAATGCCCAGCCAAACCACTTTCATGAGCAACGACATCAAAGCATTTCTGTAAATATAAGGGACCATTATTTGTCTTAATATTTCATGTTCCGAGTTACCAGCCTCCATCGGCCTACTCACCCTATACAAAATATTCTTAATTCTAAATTTAGGTACAGTCAAGTCCGACTCTTCGCCTGACTCTATGGGTAGGTCGCGAAATTCATTTTTCTGGGCTTTAACAAGCTCTTCCACAGTCCAATTCGGATGATCCCTCAAAATATTAATATCTCCTACAATATTACTACTACGTTCCAAACTACTCAAATCTACATCGGTTGGCAACGTCAACAACTCTAGCCACTAGAACGCGTAACTACTGCTACTTCTGGATTGATCAAAATTGGACAAGTCTTATTCTTAAAAGGCACGTCATTCCCCAAAACAATATCAACCTCTTTGACAGGAACTTATTTACTACTGCCAATTTCAAAATTCCTGAAAAAGAAGGAAATTTCAAATGAAAATTTCCAATGGGGTAAGACTCGACTGAATCAGGAAAACCAGACAGCAAAACAAACTCTTTATAATCAAAGCCAAAATCTTTAGGTAACGCATCCCGTAAGATCAAGGACTGGGCCGCCCCAGTATCCCGCAAAATCCTTACTTCCTTTTCAATGGGTGAATTGACCGACGACACTTTCCCACTAGACAGATACCTCTCAAAACAGTCTGATAGTCATTGGTCACTTGGTCTGGTCGGGACAGGATCTCTTTCTTTTCTACCGACTCCCATCACCGGTCTTCCTCTAGCCTGCAATGATTTTTTGAAAGCAAAGCAAGAACTCTTCAAATGCCCTTTCTTATTACAATAAAAACACGTTACCTTCTTTTTCCACTCTGGATCATGGGAACCATAACCTCTCTTATCATTATAAGCAGAGAAACTTTTATCACTATTAACAGGTTCCTGTGCCCTGAATTGATTCTTATTATTATGATTAGGCCGTATAAACGTCTTACTCTTATTATAACCACCTCGACCTGTCCTATCCCATTTCGGTTCTACACTTGTCCCTGATGCTCCTAACTCACTCTTGTGTGACAAATAATATTCATCGCTAGCAATAGCGGCTTCCTGTAAAGTGTCAATTTTTCAGTTCCTCAAGGTGAACTTTTAACTTATCTGATACACACCTCTTGAATTCTTCAACAAATAATAATTCTTTTAATTTTTCCATGTCATCCACCTCTTTCGATTTAAACCAGTCTTCGGCAAATTGTCTTTTTCCCCTCGGGAACTCTACAAAGGTTTGGTCACTACCCTTCTGCAAATTTCTGAACCTTTGCCTGTAGGCTTCCGGAACCAGCTCGTATGCTTTCAACACGATAGCCTTAACATTTTCGTAATCTGATGACAAAGTTTCATCCAAAGTTACATAAACCTTTTGAGCCCTTCCTACAAGTTTACTCTGTATGAGAGTGGTCCAGTATTCCTGGGGCCACTGCAATTTGGCCGCAATCCTCTCAAATGACACAAAAAATTCCGCAACATTATTCTCTTGGAAACACGGCACAAACTTAAGGGCCTGCCCCAAATTAATGGCAGGCGTTACCAAACTACTCGGGGAGGAAGGAGGGGAAGAGGGAGCTGCATTTCGCATCTCTCTCTCAAACATTCTCTCTCTCTCTCTCTCCTCAGCCTTAAATCTCTCCAAGTTAAATTCTAAAGTTTTTAATTCAATTTGTTTAGACAATACCTCTACAGACACCTCAGTCTTGGGTGTTAATACCTCACCCTTTTTAACCATACTGACATAATCATAAACCTGGATTAACAATAAGCCTTTTCTAATGGATACATCATACTCCAACTCCAAATGTTGAGCTACTTGCTCCAATTCACTTCTGTCAAGCTCCGCAAGCCTTGCTTGCCACCCCTCTCCAGACAGGAGATCTAACACATTGACTGTCGACATTGTTTTTAAACAAACTAACTAAATATAAGCAAACTCCAACAAACCAAACACGAGGAGGTGTAAAAATGTTGTTTAGAGAAAACCAAGCCCCCAGAATTAACTTTGCACTTAGTGAACAGACAGGAACGTAAAATCCTGTTCAAACGGTCGCCAATTTGTAACGGTCCTTTTCCTCCGTTACTAAAAATTAAATAACTTTCTTACCAAACTCTGTTCACAACAAGAAACTAAGTCCACAATCAGTGGAATAGCTCTCAAATATTATCAAAGTGCAAAAATTAATTCATGGGGGAAAACGAAACACCACAAAAATACTTAAATTTAATACAAAAATATCTAGACAGAAGTTATTCCTGAACCTCGGAATACATATATTATTGAAAACCAATCACCCTGAAATATTTATAAAACAACACACTTACCCAATTAAGATAGGAAAAAGCAAAGATACATCCACAAAGAGAAGGGGGTTCAGACAGGAGAAGGCATACGGAAAGCAAGAATAACCTATCAAATACAAACTAAACCATAGCGGTGGTTTCCCTCCTCTTAAACACTGGAGCTGTGGCCGTGATCTCCTTAATTATATTTCTGTCCTCCGTAACACTGGAGTTATAGCCGTGATCTTTATAATTACTTATATGCCTCTGCGTCCAGAGACAAAAGTGAAGTGACAAAGTGATATTCCACAGGATTCACACATCAGCGATCCTACGTCCTCGAGGATGATCCTCCAAAAAACCCGGGACGTCCAAATCAAACCAGAGCCAAGGGCATCACAAAGATCGCCTGAACATTCCAAAAATATTAATCACTTATACCTTGGCTAAGCGAGAGCCCCTCGACATTTACTGAGCCGAAGGTGAGGCAGGATGAAGCGTAAATCCTTCAAGAATAATCATAAATCCAAGTAGGCGATACGTAGCAAATCCAAGTCACCAGGAGTAATAAGGCTCAGAGATCAACTGATTCCTTCAGTCCAAACAATCTCCGACACAGCCACGGTGACAGCACCACTCGCTCACAAATATATGGAAATATAGTGGCAATTACCAAACAAGACAAACCACCGGGGAGGAGGAAAACAAACCAAATGGATAACAATAAAATTCATATACATAACAAAAACCAGAATAATAAAATAGCTAAGAATAAAATATCACAACAAAGTGACAAAAGCAAAATCGTATTTGTGACCCACTATTTTCAGGCAATGAAAATTTTAACTGATACGCATTTGTTGATGCAGAAAAATATCAAAACTTGGAATTATACGAGTAAAATTCATAAAAGCAAAGGTCAAACGCCTAAATAGGAAACCAAAAGATGCATCCTGGTAAAAGTAGCACTTACCTCACGCACACACAAAAACACTAGAATAGAAATAATGGAAAAGTGGACCTATCACTATTCAAAGGTTTTTCCAATTTAAAAACTCTCCATTGCCTCCGAAATGTTGAGTGTTAATACGTCACTACTTTTTTTAGGTAAAAAATACAGATTTAAGTATATGCCAGTTTGACAGGATCATAATTTGAAATGCGTTCAAACTGTTCGAGGATTTTGGCTTTATCACTATGCTACAGTGAGACCCATACTCTGCTACTACACCATTTTTTAGCCAACAAGGTCTACAGCCTCGTTACCACGTGGCTGAAAGAGTAGAGTTTTTAAGTCTTATCTACAAGTATAACAAGCTGATTTTCCACGGATTTTTTTTTTTATTTAGGGTTCATGATTTCACACTGAAAGGATGAATGTAACTATAGTCCAAAATTGATTAATACCCATTGTATAATTTTGAGCCCTTCTCCTTTGGAACAACGTCAGAAACAAAGCATATTGCCGCCTGGCGATGTTTATGGAGCAATATCAACTAATTTTAGTCATCACATTCATAGTCACGTTTGTGCTCCAGGAAATTGCGGTGCTTCGTCATGTTGTGCATGACTGTTACGATTTACAAAGCAAATCAAGAAACCAAACGCTGATGTTCTATTGTTTTCGGAAGAATTATTAGCTATGCATTCAAGTGGTTTTTTTGCAGTCTGATTCTGGGGATTGTGTCTCGGCCCTCTCAAATGAAGGAAACTAATAAAAATGATGTACTTTCTGGTGAAGAAAAGGTGGTATTTTCATATTTATTATGATTGTTTATCACAGTGATATAAGAAAAAATACAAACAAAATATAAAGTAAGATGATAATTAATGTATATTTATCAAATCAATATGCGGCTTTCTTGACTGGATGCGAACACGAGTACTATTATTTAAGATAGACAAATATTATCATCATCACTCTATTAGATAAGTTTATTGTCTGCGCTATTTCTCTGCGTATTATCTTTATTCATAACGATTCAAAAGAGGGAGCCTCACCAAAAGTGAAAGTACACGAATGTTTACTGAGACTAATTTTTTTGTTTGATAAAGAAAAGCAAATATGCAAAACTCCCACGTTTTCTACAATTTCTCTTAAGGAAGAAGGACAACAAAGGAGGAGAAAAACGTGAAGTAAGAAACGCTTTCTGATTTAAACTCCCTCATTTTAGATTTTTAATGGAGTTTTCATCTTTCTGATAATGGTGGCAATAAATGGAATGGTTGTTGGGAGATTTGTCAGAAGTCACATACACGCATATATATATATATATATATATATATATATATATATATATATATATATATATATATATATATATATATATATATAGATATATATATATATATGTATATATGTATATCTGTATATATGTACCATATATATATATATATATATATTTATATATATATATTATATATATATATATATATATATATATATATATTATATATATATATATATATATATATGTTACGGCCATTTTGCAAAATTGGTCATTTACAAAATTGCCGGCCATTATGCAAAAGGACCAAATTCGTGGTCATTTTGCAAAATGACCTAAATTTCTCAACATTTTGCAAAACGACCAAGATTTTGGTCAGTTTACAAAAATTATCGTTGGTCAGTTTACAAAATGTCCATACAGCAAGCAGCCAGATGGAACAAGAAAAAAGCAAGGGGAATGATAAAACGTAGTGACCGTAACTAATTTTATTCATTTTCAGAAAATACAACTTTCAAATACATCAAAACGTATAAAGTTTTAGCAAGTAACTAGTTGAATGCACACAAAGTACTACGTTGGTCGTCTTCTCCTGGCTTTCAGCAGTGCCTTACTGACAACAGTGTCACCAGTCCGCTCCCATTACTTTTGTGGAGTGAGAGGGGGCTTGAGAGAAGGGGGGAAGGATAATAAGTGAATGATCGACAGTTATACAGTACAATTACCCGTAGTGGGAAACGAGTAAATGAACCAGTAAACGAACCAATATTATAAGAGATGATTTACAGAAGTTGGTCGTCTTCTCCTGGCTTTCAGCAGTGCCTTACTGACAACAGTGTCACCAGTCAGCTCCCATTACTATTGTGGAGAGAGAGATGGGGGCGGGGCGGCGGGGGGGGGTGGATAATAAGTGAATGATCGACAGTTATACAGTACAGTTACCCGTAGTGGGAAACGAGTAAATGAACCAGTAAATGAACCAATATTATAAGAGATGATTTGCAGAAGTGAATAACAAGCTTTTTTTCCATCTGGCTGCTTGCTGTATGGAGATTTTGTAAACTGACCAACGATAATACTGTTTATTTGTAAACTGACCAAAATCTTGGTCGTTTTGCAAAATGTTGAGAAATTTAGGTCATTTTGCAAAATGACCAAGAATTTGGTCCTTTTGCATAATGGCCGGCCATTTTGTAAAATGACCAATTTTGCAAAATGGCCGTAACATATATATATATATATATATATATATATATATATATATATATATATATATATATATATATATATATATATATATATATATATATATATATATAATGCTGCAATATTGCACCAACAACTTCATTAACTGAGTTGTTTGTTGATGATATGTAATATATTCAAAAGAAGTTATTTGAATTACAACTTTTATTACCCCACAAGGTATATAAAGCTATTCATCATAATGGATGTCACATTGATTTTGTGATATGCATACTAATTTAATAATGACACCCTTACAGTTGCTTACTTTAATACACTTCCCCCCTTATCAAACAGAGGAAAAAACATAAAAATTTTATATTCCGCTATTCTTAGTGACCTTCAGCCATCTTTCTTAGCGAGGACATTTAACGGTTCAAAAACGAGAGGGCAAATTGAACCCTTAAGTTTTAGGTGCCAATCGTTCATGAATTTAATTTGCTATTCGGTGCAACGAGCTCATTTGATCGGAGAATTAGTGTGAGCATAAATGGGAACAGCATTAATTAAAACGATGATTATAGCGAGTTAAGTGGTGTCCTGAGAATAAAGATCGAGTGGCTTCAAGGTTATACTGAAAAGGTTAATGATGAGACTGAAAGCAATATATTTTCACAACACCAGCTAACATTATGGAAAAGTATTTTTTCCTACTAATCCCACGTTAAAAATTAGAGATACCAAAGCTGGTATCCTAAACCAATATATTTTTCTCTTTATATTTTAAAACATATTCCTCCTGGCGGCTCATCGTTAAACCTGAAGTAAACACTTAGGGGATATTTTCGAGAATACAAAAAAATATAGACATCAGATTACGTTAAGAAAATATTTATTATTTCTAAAAAAATCGCCAAGGTTTGACATCACATTCCAATAACGAATAGTTACTCATTGGACGAGTGGGTTGTGTACTCACCTCGACAGGAATTTGTTTCTGGTGATTAAAAATTCATTTCTCGATATAATGTGGTTCGGATTCCACAATAAGATGTAGGTCCCGTAGCTATGTAACCAATTGATTCCTGGCCACTAGGAAGGAAAAAAATCCAATCCTTCGGGCCAGCCCTGGAAAAGCTGTTAATCAGCTCAATGGTCTGGATATAATTTGAAATAAAATCCATTATCGCCCTCAAGAGCATTCAATGTAATTTCTAACTTGAAAAGTCATCTGAAAAGAAATGAATTCTAAGAAACCACTACCATCAACCCTATTGAATAGGAAACTAAATAACTTTTTCACGCCTCTGACTGATGATCAGCAATTATGGTGAATATTTATTTTCAATTATAAATAAAGATCAAGTTAAAATAATAACTTCAGTTTCAGATGCCGAATATCTTAGAAGAATACTAATATTCATGGCGAAGTATAATTGAAAACAATATAATTTGTGTGACTTCAATGAAAAATAAATGGCTATCTGAATAGAAATAAAGCAACAGATTTCGTAACCACTTTTCAGCTACGGTGACAAATACATAATTTATGATAAAAATTAACAAGATGGTTAGTTATAAATAACAGTATTTCACCAAGACATTTCGACATCAGCGAATGTACATATTATATATATATATATATATATATATATATATATATATATATATATATATATATATATATATATATATATATATATATACATATATATATATATATATATATATATATATATATATATATATATTATATCATATATATATATATATATATATATATATAATATATATATATATAGACATCAGAGGGTTACCGAAACTCAGTAGATCAGTTAAGGAGTTTATTAGGAGATACGTTTCGTGTCATCCTGACACATCATCAGTCTGTAATGCAAAATCAATTCACATTTATAAAAAAATATAATTAAAGTTTTACATGTATTTTAAAAGGAAGACATAAAATACTAAAGTTATTCATAAAAATTATTGTTAAAAGCTAAAAATACTAAAATTATTTACAAGGTGACATTAAAATTGTAGAAATTGAGCATTAAAAAGGAATATTAACCTTAATAAAGTGAAGGACAAGAAAGGAATGGCTGTAGGACCGTCGTTTGCCCAGATCTCGACTACGCCAAGAAAAGCTGAGTAGAGGATTGACTAGAATTGAGGGAAGGAACGAGGTGCTTGATATGTAAAGACTCATGTGTCGTTATATATTGGCTATGCTTGGTATTGTCAATTATCGAAAAATGTTTTTTGTTAATTTCAATTTTACAGAGAGCTGCATGATTTCTTATATTAGAAAGTTCAGGATTGGTTATCCTCTGGCCAGTTCTGTAGCTTACTCCCAAATGACTAGAATATCGAACTTGCAACAAGCGTTTCGTCGATCCAACGTAAGTACCCGGGACACCCCGGGCAAGTAAATTTGTAAATAATATTGATCGCATAAACGGTTGCAAATTCTCTTTATGACTAAGAAGTGAGCCTATTTTGAGAAGATTAAAACAGTATTAAATTAACTTTGAGGCTTCCGAACTCTCTTTCAATAATTTTCTTGATACGGTCTCCTAATTTATTTTTGAAAAAATATGGAATAGTGGCGTATATGGGTAATTTTGGTACATCAAATGAAGGGGTATTTTCCGTGAAGTTTAAGTTAAGTAATTTGTTTACCATTTTATAAAATACCTCCGTAGGGTATGAGTTAGTTAAAAAATAATCTTGTAAAAATTCAATTTCAGTGTGAAAAGATTTCCAATCAGAAGCATACCTAAGTGCTCTAAAGACCAAAGTGGAGATGGAATTTAATTTAAAATTAATGAAGCACGAACTATAAAAATTAGTCCCCATTCCTGTGAAGGTGTGTTTCCTATAGACAGAAGTATTAAACTTATTATTATCTCTGGTTATCTTGATATCTAAGAAAGGTAAGAAGTTATCTTTTTCAGTTTCTATGGTAAAGTTTATATTACTGTGCTGAGTATTTACGAACTCCAAAAAGGCATCAGAATCCATGCCATGCATGTCTAAGTAAAATAAAAAAAGTATCATCTACATATCTCTTGTGAAAAGTTGGTTTAAAAGAACTTGGGCATTCGGCTAAAAAATCTTTCTCTAAGAAATCCATAAATTTTCTTAGAGAACGTACAAGAAACGTGGAAATTTCCACGGTATGTTGAAAATCCAAAACTTCGAATGGAGGAATTTCTAAAGGAAAGGCATAAAACACACGCACTTGCATTGCCCTCACAGATCACGCCTATTTTACTGCGGCTTCCTGC
>NC_061110.1:29714240-29741909 GCF_015104395.2 Macrobrachium nipponense | reverse complement strand
AAAGACCATCTCTCTCTAACCACTCTTCTCCTCTCTCTCCTCTCCTCTCCTCTCTCTCTCTCTCTCTCATTGTTTTGAAGTATGACATTTTGAAGTGAGTGAGTTACACCTTGATGAGGAGCCCTCTTATGGGGTGTTTATGGTGCCATCAGTGCCCAGATGTCTATGTGTGTCCGTCCGCACTTTTTCTATCAGCCCTCAGATCTTAAAACCAATGAGGTCAGATGGCTGCAAATTTGCCTGCTGATCATCCACCCTCCAATCATCGAACACATGAACTTGCAGCCCTCCAGCATTAGAAGTTTTATTTTATTTAAGGTAAAGTAAGCCATGATCGGGGGTAACAGAAAGTTTCATGGGCCACGGCTGAGTTTCATGGGACGTGGCTGCGACTTTCATGTTGCATTATACTTTGTACAGAAAACTTAATTACGCCGGAAAAGAAAACCTTTAATGCATTTTTTTACTTGTCTGCACACACTTCTCATCACATATCTTGTTAGGTATATTATTTAAAAAAAAAATTTTGCCTCCATTAGTTTTATAAATTTGTTTTTTACTGATGTCTCCACCCATGGATATCATAAGAAATATAGGGTAAAAAACCGCAGGGTACAGAGTGGACCATGTACGATCAGCGTGAACAATCCCAAAAAAAGTATATTATAACGCGTCCTGACATCGGAGATGGGCATCAGTCGCGACTTGTTGTTGGTGAGAAATGGAGCTAAAGACCTCTACTCTCCTTTCGAAGTAAGTATTTTCTCCAAAGTTAGAAATTAAGGCCAAATTTAAAGCATTAAACAGAGGGTAGTGAAAAGGGTGTCCAACGCAGTGCAAATCTCACCAAAACGCTTTCGGAATTTTTACTTACGCTTGAATATTTTAGAAGATTGACGCCATCTCGATGTTTGCGGAGTCGCTTGTGTCAATAAACTAACCATTTCCTGTGATAAATCCGCGCACCACTTGTACCCACAGACGCTGGGACACTTTCATCACAACAATCGGAAAACGGTTTCTTATCGGCTTGTTTGTTAGTAAACAACTGTTTTGGTAGAAGAAGACGACGAAGAGTGCACTTCGATAATTTTTCAAATAAATAGTAAGACATCAATATTTTACATATTTGTGATAATTAATTTGAAAATATTCGTTATTGAAAAAGTAACTCGATTCTGACTCAAATTTAAGTAATTATTTTTTGGAATTAGAACGTTCTTTTAAGTCCTGTATTATGACGTCACGACATCTTCACTTTCGTACCTATCGTAAATAATTGCTTTACTCAACTTTCTTGCAGAACAGTTTACCAGTTATTCATGCAGATTATCAGCTCTTCATGTAATTGGTATAATCGTAATGCGCATATATATCTTTATTATTTACTTTTTGGATATATGAAGATGTTTTACTGCCGGATTATCGCCGTAGTGTGACGCAATCGTTTTCGGTCCCTGGGCCTCTGTTTTCGCACCATAAGAAATTATGGGGCCGAATTTGCAATGACCAGAAAGTCGTTAAAAGAGGAAAGTTAGCATTGAGGGGCATATGTTTTGATTGAGAAAAATACAAATTTATTCAATAGCTAGCTTGTAAAAAATACTTGATTACAAAAAACTTGATTGACAACCAAGCAGCATACCTACTATGGGTTTCAGAGACAGTGCAAGCACGTTTTTGGGCAATACCTATTTCTGTAACGAACACTCGCTTCAGAACGAGATTTTGCTATAGTGCATTACACCCAGTGCCGTAATTTATAAGGGTATCGTGAATCACTAATCGTAAAGAATGACGACACTTGTCCTTGTACCAAGAGACAAACACTCCATTATGCAGAAATGGATACGAACACGCGTTTATAAAGCTCCACCTACCCTCTCCCCCCACCGCCACCCTTTTCCTTCTTCGTTCCTTCGCCTTCCTTCCTCTCTCTCTCTCTCTCTCTCTCTCTCTCTCTCTCTGTTGCCATTCGGTATGTGTTGACCCTCCAAACTGGGATAAGACTACACACAAAACATTGAAATTGGTGAAATTAGGCTATGTATTGGAAGTATATATACATAAATATTAAAGCAGTTTTATCATTATTGCATTACTATGATAACTAGAATTCATTGGAAATAGTTTGTATAAATAATAAATCGGCGTATGTGTGAAGCTCCACTAATGTGGCATCGATGATTTTGCCATTCTTAGCATGCAAACATAAAGGTTACATTTGATTTCTGGCATACGGTTATTAAAGAAATTCAAAATACTAATATAGACTGAAATCAATGAAAAGTGCTAGCAAAAACAAAAAAGCAAAAAAAAAAAAAAAATATGTATATAATCCACTTATCCGTAGTCGTTCCTCTATGGTTTTCGGCAGCCAGATGTACGAAAACGTTAGAAACATTTGATTGTATCTACTTTACAATTATCTGTAATTTTTCGGGGTAATTTGGTTGCAAAAAAGGGATAATATACATGTATTAAATTGAAATTTTTAAATAACAAAGTAAAGTTGAATTAAATAACGAGTAAAGTAAACAATTTAGGGAATAAAACTTTGCAGTTTCGTCTGTCGTCGTCTGCTGTTCGTAACTGTGTTTGTGGCGCGCGCGCTTAGGAACCAGGAACAGCAACTTGTTTAAAGTGCAATGTGGAGTGAATTGAGACCAAAATGTGTATAATAACAATCTAATAAGCACTGTGGAGTTTCAGTTGTGATGGCAGTAAGGATAAAAACCACCGATTACAAGGTAAGAATGAATTCAGTTCAAACCATGACCCCGGGAATAAAAAGTTTCATACTTTCAGTAATATAGGCAACAAAATGTTGTTCTATTGTGCTAATTACAACTGCAATCTTGAGTAAGATCAATAAACGTTACATACATACGCTAACATTGTTCAAATGATTGCTGGGAAGGCTAGGAAAGATGATTGTCGTCACTGATCAAAACCTGTACATCCCACGGTAGCCGCCATATTGGATTTCAAAACTGCCTTGAAAACATATTTTACGAAGAGCGTCATATGCTTATTGTAGTTCGTATGGGGCTTATATATATCACATTATGTTGACGAAACTTCAACCTTTTGAATGGTATGCTTGGAGTTGTAATTGTATTCTTGTTTCGCCATTTAAATATCGAGTGAATAAGACCTGTCCACCGTGATAAGGGTTGGTAGTCGCTGGTGTTTCCCCCTATGCGCCATATTTTACCATGTGTATAAATAAAGCGGTTTAGATAATCTTCATTATAAAATTATGAAATATAATTTTTTACAATATGCTTTAATAAGTTATTTAATAAAAGCCTTAGGACTAGGCAATACATAAAAACACATTTCAAATACACCCACAACTCCTCCCCCCCCCCCGCCCCACACACACACACACACGCACATATATATATATATATATATATATATATATATATATATATATATATATATATATATATATATATATATGTATAATATATATATATATATATATATATATATATATATATTATATATATATATATATATATATATATATAATGTATATATGTGTGTGTGTATGTGAGTGTGTGGGTGTGTGTGTAAAATACCGATTTTATGCACAATAGTGTAAGAAATATAATTTCCTATCCGAATAACAAATAGAATTCTAAATATGAATCTAGTTACATTGAAACATCCAGGTGTGGTCAGTGCCCTTCACTTCTATTAATTACACTTTGTATATTGCTACACCTGAGTTTCTTTCCACATAATATGCACCATGCACTAATTCTGACCAAATCTCCTGTAGGTCTTGTATCAGAAAATTAAATCAAAGAAAGTAGTGTTGCGTCATCTTAATAAGTTGCCCGTTCCACACAAACAAAAATCAATGCCTAAAACTACTAGTGTACCCCTTACCAACAAACATTTGCTTGAAATCTGTTAAAAACAACATAGATACACTGAAAAATATAAGCCATAAGCCTTGCCTCAGCTTCTATTTGTACAAGATTGAAAACGAAGACTAAAGTCAAGATTAATCATACGAATTTAATAACCAAAGTCTGGGAATTTCACTACGAAACTGGAAACTGAGAGAAATGCATCTCAAGCACCAGGATCCTTGTTCAAGCTAATCCATAAATAAGGAAACCGATAATTGTGTTTGGCATAGGCACCCATAACGTTTGCAAACGTTCGCCAAAAATATTAGTTAACAATAATGCGACCAACAGATATTAAGTATCTTGGGATATTTGCGGATGCCTACTTTTCAAAATCTTCCACTGAATGATTCGTTTGGTCCAGATTTTTTAATTTACAGAGCAGACTTTCTGTGAGATCACTTTTAGTTGACAATAAACTGAAAGATAACTATTGAGATATCGTTGTTTGTCTGTCCGCTCTTTCTGTCGGCCCTCAGAAACTATGAGGCTAGAGGGCTGCAAATCGGTAAGTTGATCATCCACACTCCAGTCATCAAACCTACTAAATGCAGTCCTCTAGCCTCAGTTGTTTTGATTTGGTTTAAAGTTAAAATTAGCCATGATCGTACGACTGACAACGCTATAGGACAACCACCATCGGGCCATGGATGAAATTTTCATGGGTCGCGCCACATAAAGCATTATAAGCAGTGCAGAAAACTCGATTGCTCCGAAGTTTTTTCGGCTAATTTTAATTATTTAATTTTTTGTTTTGAGAGTGACCCATCTTAGGATTTTAAAATGAAATCGATATGAGGCCCATATATCTTGAGAAATTTTGAAGTCGATGATGCATTGTTATTGGGCTTGTTTAGTGAAGTCAGTTTTCATCTCCCCTTTATGCATTCATTGTCATGGCAGTGTTTAGTTGTCACAAGAACGACCTTTGCCAACTGAATCATGGTATTCGGTAGAGAGTTAGCGCCATCAGAGCACCTCAAGCGATGCATTGTCACTTCCGCCCCTAGCTGCAGCCCCTTTGACACTTTTCAAACCTTTTCACTCTTTCCCCTTCAGTACTGAAGGACTTCGTGGGTCTAAGTACTTCGCCTAAATTTCATTATCTATCACTGCTCACTACACCTAATGTTCCTGGAAACTTACTAGTGACACTGATCAGTCTGACGGTTTAGTGAATGTTTCCATAGTTGTTAACATTTTAATGCGACTTCACCAGAGAAGTATTAACACAGTCATTACACTCCGTTTTCCAGCCAAAATTTAGCTGAAATTGATACTTCGAACGTATTCAGGCTCTGTATACTCGTATGCACATGTAAAAAGATTCAAATAAATCCGTTTCATAATTAACATTTATTGCTTGGTTGTTTTCTAGTAATTTAACTTTCCGTCGAAGATTAAAGTTCAGCGACCAACTAAAGACTTATTGGCGGTTTTTTAAATTAAATTTTGTGTTAAATAGCGTAATAAAAATACATTTACAGGACAAAATAATCTTTTTAAATTTGGTACTCTGTGCGTTATACTAAATGTAACCAGGAATTGATTTCTTGTGAATGGACGTTTTGCCGAAATGTAATTGTACAGTGATTAAATTTTATATAAGAATCATTATTAACCCCTTTTAACTTTAAGTTTTCCTGGTTCCTTCTATCGCAAAATATGTTTTTCTTTTTTATCTTGAAGAGGGTTGAAGTTTATGGCGCCGGGTCAACAAAGAACGCTGATGACCTGAAGCCAAAACTCCTGTGAGCAGAGAAGCTTCTTTTTTACGTAAAAAATGGTTGAATCAGACATCGTTAAAGTTCTAAACAAAACAGAAAAAAATAACGCTAGAAACATAAGAAATAAAACCGGAACAAAGAATTCTGGTGGAATTCTGGTGGAATTCTACTCCCAGCAGAAATATAACATTTTAAAACTCAGTATTCTGACAACAGAATACGTTATCCAAATTATTATTCCTATATAAATAATCTGGAGCGTATCCTCCTATGAGCACATTTTTAATGAATTATGCAATACCATGTTTGACATGCTGTTTATTTTATATCTGCAGTCAGCATCGGTTTATATATAGTATACATACATACACACATAATAAATATATATACATATATATATATATATATATATATATATATATATATATACATATATGTATATATGTGTACATACATACACACACACGCATATATATATATATATATATATATATATATATATATATATATATATATATATATATACATATATATATATATATATATATATATATTTTAAATATATATATATATATATATATATATATATATATATATATATATATATATATATATATTTCATATGTCTTGACTAAATCTCTGGGAAAAGTATTGATTTTTTTCAAGAGCTTATTTCCCAGGACACAAAAGAAGAAGAGGCTCAGCTGCCATCTCATTGACACTTCTTTTCAATGAGTTGACAATCTTTCGTTTGACAAAATCCTCACTTTCATTAAAAGCAAAATCGTATTTGTAATATGACCCTCTATTTTCGGGCAATCAAAATTATAACTGATACGCATTTGTTGATGCAGAAAAATATCAAGACTTGGAATTATACGAGCAAAATTCATAAAAGCAAAGGCCAAAGGCCTAAATAGTAAACCAAAAGATGCACCCTGGTAAAAGTAGCACTTAACTCACGCACATACAAAAACACTAGAATAGAAATAATGAAAAAGTGGACCTATCACTATTCAAAGGTTTTTCCAATTTAAAAACTCTCCATTGCCTCCGAAATGTTGAGTGTTAATACGTCACTACTTTTTTTAGCTAAAAAATAATGATTTAAGATATGCCAGTTTGACAGGATCATAAGCTGAAATGCGTTCAAACTGTTCGAGGATTTTGGCTTTATCACTATGCTACTGTGAGACCCTACTCTGCTACTACACCATTTTAGCCAACAAGGTCTACAGCCTCGTTACCACGTGGCTGAGAGAGTAGAGTTTTTAAGTCTTATCTACAGGTATAACCAGCTGATTTTCCATGGATTTTTTTTTTCATTTAGGGTTCATGATTTCACAGTGAAAGGATGAATGTAACTAATGTCCTAAATTGATTAATACCCAGTTTATAATTTTGAGCCCTTCTCCTTTGGAACAACGTCAGAAACAAAGCATATTGCCGCCTGGCGATGTTTATGGAACAATATCAACTAATTTTAGTCATCACATGCATAGTCACGTTTGTGCTCCAGGAAATTGCGGTGCTTCGTCATGTTGTGCATGACTGTTACGATTTACAAAGCAAATCAAGAAACCAAACGCTGATGTTCTATTGTTTTCGGAAGAATTATTAGCTATGCATTCAAGTGGTTTGTTGGCAGTCTGATTCTGGGGATTGTGTCTGGCCCTCTCAAATGAAGTTTTCATATTTATTATGATTGTTCATCACTGTGATATCAGATAAAATACAAACAAAATATAAAGTAAGATGATAATAATTAATGTATACTTATCAATTCAATGTGCGGCTTTCTTGACTGGATGCAAACACGAGTACTATTATTTAAGATAGACAAATATTATCATTATCACTAAATCAGATAAGTTATTGTCTGCGCTATTTCTCTGCGTATTATCTTTATTCATAACGATTCAAAAGAGGGAGCCTCACCAAAAGTGAAAGTACACGAATGTTTACTGAAACTAGATTTTTTATTTGATAAAGAAAAGCAAATATGCAAAACCCCATCGTTCTCTACAATTTCTCTGTTAAGCAAGAAGGACAACAAAGGAGGAGAAAAACGTGAAGTAAGAAACGTTCTCTGATTTAAACTCCCTCATGTTAGATTTTTAATGGAGGCTTCATCTTTCTGATAATGCTGGCAATAATGCTGGCAATGCTTGTTGGGAGATTTGTCAGAAGTCACACACACGCATATATATATATATATATATAATATATATATATATATATATATATATTATAGTATATATATATGTATTGTATATATATATATATATTATATATATAATATATATATATATAATATATATATAATTGTTATGTATGTATATGTATATATATAATACTATATATATATATATATATATATATATATATATATATATATATGTATTATTATTAATATATTATATATATATTATATATATCATATATATATATATATATAATATATATATATATATATATATATAATATGATATGCAATATTGCATCAATAATTTCATTAACTGAGTTGTTTGTTGATGAAATGTGATATATTCAAAACAAGTTATGTGAATTACAACTTTTATAACCCCACAGGGTACGTAAAGCTATTCATCATAATGAATGTCACATTGATTTTGTGATATGCATAATAATTTAATAATGACAACATTACAGTTGCTTACTTTAATACACTTCCCCCCCCCCCTTATTGAACAGAGGAAAAAACATAATAACAATTTTATATTCCGCTATTATTAGTGACCTTCAGCCATCTTTCTTAGCGAGGACGATTAAGGGTTCAAAAACGAGAGGGCAAATTGAACCCTCAAGTTTTACTTGCGAATCGTTTATGAATTTATTTGCTATCCGGTGCAACGAGCTCATTTGAACGGAGAATTAGCGTGAGCATAAATGGGAACAGTATCAATTAAAATGATGATCATAGCGAGGAAAGTGGTGTCCTGGGAACAAAGATGAGTGGCTTCAAGGTTATACTGAAAAGGTTAATGATGAGACTGAAAGCAATATATTTCAGATAGTCTATCAATTTTTTTTCACAGCACCGGTTAACATTATGTTAAAGTATTTTTTCTACGAATCCCACGTCAAAAATTAGATACCAAAGCTGGTATCCTAAACCAATAAATTTTTCTCTTTATATTTTAAAATATATTCCTCCTGACGGATCATCGTTAAACCTGAAGTAAACACATAGGGGATATTTTCGAGAATACAACCAAAATATGGACATCAGATTACGTTAAGAAAATATATAGTCACAAAAATCGGCCTAGGTTCGGCCATGGACATTCCAATAACGAATAACTAACTATCGTATTATTAGTATGTGAGTAGGTTGTGTACTCGCCTCGAGAGGAATTTATTTCTGGTGATTAGAAATTCATTTCTCGAAATAATGTGGTTCGGATCCCACAGTAAGCTGTAGGTCCCGTTGCTATGTAACCAATTGGTTCCTAGCCACGTGAAGAAAAAATCTAATCCTTCGGGCCAGCCCTAGAAAGCTGTTAATCAGCTTAGTGGTCTGGATTATTTACTTAACTTGGAAATAAAAATCTATTATCGCCCTCTAGAGCAATTCAATTGTAAGTTTTCTGACTTGAAAAAATCATCTGTGAAAGAAATGAAGTCTAAAAGGAAACCACTACCATCTACCCTACTGAATAGGAAACTTAATCGCTTCTTCAAGGACCTCTGCACCTGATAAACAGCAATTATGGTGGACTACTTATTTTCAAATTATAAAATAAAGATCAAGGTTTAAAACAGAATAACTGTTCATTTTCAAATGCCGAAAATATCTTAGCAAGAAATTCTATTTATTCATGAGTAACTATAAATTGAAAAACTATATCATTTTGTGACTTAAATGCAAAAAATAAATGGCCATCTGAATCGAAATAAAGCAAAACAGATTTTCGTAACCACTCTTGCTGATACCCCCCCCGGTGGACCAAAGTGCCGGTAAATACATAATTAAAGATGAAAATTAAACAATAATGGCTTTAGCTTATGAAAAATAACAGTATTCCCACTAAGGACATTTTGACATCCACAAGAGAATTTACATATCAACTGCTAGGCCATAATCTTGCTAAATCCGGAAAAAGAAAGTACGTTCGATGAATGACGATTAAATCAGTGGTAAAGCTCACCTTATCACAAAACACCCAATACTAACTGACAAATAAATATGGGGCACGTAAATTGTGGCCAAACCAATGGTAAATCACGAGAACTTTTTCCAGTTGAACTAGTCTAAGAAGAAGTTAGCGAACAATGGCAAGCGTAGTAGCAATAAATTTTTTTTATTTGAAAACGCTCAACCATAACAGCTAAACTTAATTCTATATAATATATATATATTATATATATATATACTATATATAATATATCATATGTATATATACAATATATAATATAATATATATATATATTATCCACCCATGCATCTTTAAACACACCCAACACTATATATATAATATATATATATATATATCTATATAATATATTATATATATATATACTATATTATAGAAATGTATCAAATGTGGCGGTGTGTAACATAAATTTTCGGCCACATTCATTAAAACGATCTTTGTTTTTAGGGCGAGTTTTGCTAACATAAGAAAAAACAATAGCAGGCGCTAAGAACACAATAGAAAAAAAAGAAAAAAATGTTATTTGGTAACACTCCAACCATGCATCTGCTCTAGTATTATTTCGTACCCCACCCAACCCATTCGTTTCAGCGCCTACCGTTAAGGCCTACGGGGGATAGAATTCAACCGATTTCTGCAGGAAGAAGGTTTTCAAAAGCTGTCCCAGATAGGGGGGGGGCCCCCCCCGGTTGGGTCCTTTTTGGTCCCTCCCCCCCGGTCTGGGAGTTTTGTCGAGGGTTGTCGTGTTCCTCTGGCCTTTCAAACAACTTAACTAATACGGTTTTTATAATGGGAAGAAATTAGGGGAAATTGCCTTGCCCAAACATTTGTATACTGTTGTCAAGTTTTGCAATCGCTTAGCCAATGAGGGGCGTGGGTAATAATTGGTGAGTGAATCAGGTGATGTAATTGGCGGGCGTGGCACCTTCCTGCTGCGAATGGGTGTTGTTCCCCAATTTTTTCTTAAGAAGATTCCAAAACGTTGCCCAACAGGCGTCAGGTCAAAACCTCTGGTGACGTGCCTCGGATCTGGGAAAGAATTCGAAAGAAGCCATGAAAATCCTCTACGGCCACCATACCAAGAAAACAAACCCCCCTCCCCAACTACATAAATGGGGCACCCTCCTGGCCATATCGCTCTCCCCCTCTTCCTCTGCTTGGTTAGTTGTGTCTGAAAAATGTTTTAGTACGGATACTTGGGAAAGCAGGGCTGGGGCGTCTCTATGCAGATTCGTTAAGTGGAGGAGAAACCAAGGGTGAAAGCTTACGGGGGACTCCATGACCAAAAAGCAGGGTAAACCCTATGCAACTCGTCAGAAGCAGCTCTCTCCACCTATGTATTCCCTTCACCAATTTGCACTTGTTCTCAAACACCACCTTAAATAACATTAGTTTGTTTTAACAAGGAACTATATCATGGATCGTATGCTTCTTAAACATGTTACTACACTTCATGATACAAGCACAATCAAGTACGAACACCCAAAGCTATAGGTACCTTGGGTTTACACAGTAACCTCGAGATGAACATTCCGTAGTTACTGAAGGGGCGGTTTAAGGGAGGCGGAATTTGCGATTACGTATCCACATGCGGCACCCGGCCCGCAGTGCTACCCCCCCCTGATCCTCCCCCCCCCCCCCCCCCCTCCCCTCTCTTCTCTCCCCCCAAACCCCCATTTGAAGAACCTTGGTGAACACTTC
Source organism: Macrobrachium nipponense (assembly GCF_015104395.2). Lineage (NCBI taxonomy): Eukaryota > Metazoa > Arthropoda > Malacostraca > Decapoda > Palaemonidae > Macrobrachium > Macrobrachium nipponense. Next base: position 29,730,374 of record NC_061110.1, on the reverse strand, counting down.
CAAAAACCCCCCCCACCAAAACCCCCACTCCCAAAAAAACCAGATTCTAATTTGAGATTTGGTGCTTAAAGGCTTTATAAATGAAATTATCTAAATCTAATCAAAAGTTATTCTTGTGTGATAACAAAATTATGCTCAATTTGATGCTAACTTATTATTATTGTGGTTTTTTACAGTAAAATACCAAAGATGTTGGAAACATAATAAAAATCCAATTGGCTATTAATAAACATTTGACATTTCTATTAGCGTCGTGTCTGAAGGCATTGGGTTTAGAGACCAAACAATCCTTTTTTTTTTTTTTTTGTACGAAAATAGGAAATTAGATCAGGAAATCACAGACACAGAAGTTAAAAAATTAACTTGATTTTCATAAAAGCATTAAGAAACAAATAAACACTCTTTTTCGACCCGATGATTTAAAAGGGTACAGGTACAAAATGCCAACTAAAAGTTTTCCTATTTATTGTAAAATAATAACTTTGTTTATGGACCTCAGCATGTCATTGATTCCTTCCCTGTATATTAGTCTATTTGTTTAATGAAACACTTTGACAGTCTGTTGTGTGTGTGTATGTGTTTACCATGAAGAAAATAAGTTCATAATCAATCTGGAATTGATATGGGAATGGTGAACAAGGTTCGAGTGAACTTTGAAAAACTGGGATATTTCTTACTTTGATAAACTAGCTCAGAATGACTCTGACTTGATATTTTTTTAAAACACAGACATTGGTGAAGCTTGGTCAGTAATGAGAGAGTCGGATTAATGAAAACTGTGTTCAGATATTCTTAAGCGACAAATAGGTTCATAAAAGGCAATGAAATTTACCTCAATTTATGTTGCACGCATCAAATTATGCTAGATCTGTAACACTGTGCTGGGTGGGGGGAGGGGTTGGGGTTGGGGTAAGTTGGCATTTAATATTTTTTTTGCTCGTAGATTTTTTCTCGATATAAAAAATTCTATGCGAAATCATCCTAATCCCAAAACGACCTTGAATGTTTATTTTGACGAAGAACCCTCGTCCTCTGCATATATAATTCATAAACACATCGATATATATATTTATGACTGATAAAAATGTTCTGTAAACAACAGAATTCCATCTAATAAAAGGAGCCATAAAAACACCAAAATGTAGAGAGAAAAGTACTATATTTCAGAGACTGCTGTCTCTCTCTTCAGGTATATGAATGAGAAAAGTTTACAGAAAAGGTGGTATTTATACCAAGAGATCCGTCCACAAGTAAGCCAATTTAGGTCACCCCCGCTGATAATCTTCCTTTAATCTTCTTAAGTGTTGGTTGAATGAAAAACTTCGTCGACGATATCTGAGATCCACCCGCCTTTTGAGATGTTCATTACCTGCTTCTCTTTTATTAAGGCCGATTCCATCATTTGACTCTTGTACCGGCAGTTGCTGCTATAAATCACACGTGACAAATTCCAGTTTATTCTATGGTTATGTTCATTTATATGGTTGAAAATAGCCGAGTTCTGTTGTCCATACCTAACTGACCGTTTGTGTTGTATTAATCTCTGGGGAAGTGATTTACCTGTAAATCCGATGTAAGATTGGTCACAGTGATGGTATGGGATCTCATAGACCCCAGAGTCTTTGGTAGATGTCTTTTGTTGGACGTTAATCAGGGATTTGGCTAAGGTATTTGGGTAGGTAAATGCAAAAGGGTTGGATTTCCCAGGGTGTGAGTTATTCCCTTAATCGTCATCCAGGTGAGGAATTTATATTTTATTGTTGGGCGTGTCTCAGGTCTTGTCTTTAGGGGGTCGGTTAGAAAATTACGTTTGCTTTTTGAATTGCTTTCTCAATTATATGGTCAGGATACTTTAAAGATGAAAGTTGCTTGCGAATTAGTTCAAAAACTTTTTCAGGAAATAACTGGGGAACAAATTCGTAAGGCTCTTAAGAATAGGTTGCTAGCTACACCTATCCTTGATAGTAATGTCGTGATAGCTAAAGTAGTGAATATATGAAAGTGAGAACGTTGGTTTTCTGTATATGGTAAATTTGTAGTTCTGTCATGTCTCTGATTATTAAAACATCAAGAAAAGGAATTTTGTTGTCTGTTTCCCATTCAACTTTAAATTTGATGCTGGGCACTAATGCGTTTAATTTGAGAGGAATTCATTAAAATTACCCCACTTATTATCCCAAAATGTTGGGTTTTATTGCATTTATTACTGTAGTTTCAAAGTATTCCATGTACAGATTGGCTAAAACAGGACTTAAAGGACTACTCATACTACACCCGAATTTTTGCTTGTAGAATGATTCTCCGAATGAGAATACGTTATTAGATGCACATAATTCAACTAACTTTACTATTTTGTCAAGCGCCAAAGGGAAAGGGGTGATCGGAATAAAGGGTAATTTTAATTTTACCCTTAAAAACTGAAGAACGTCCTGTACTGGTACTTTTGTGAATAGGGAGTCTATGTCAAGGCTAAAAGTTTTATGTTGTGAAGTGGTATATGTGCTTCTCTGAATTTGTGACAAAAATCTTCCGAATGTTTAATGTGACTGGGAGAAAAAGTGCCTAAAAAAGGAGAAAGGAGGCCAGCTAACCATTTAGAAATTTTGTAATTGAAAGCTCCGGCGCATGAACGTTCTGACTTTCATATATTCACTACTTTAGCTATCACGACATTACTATCAAGATAGGTGTAGCTAGCAACCTATTCTTAAGAGCCTTACGAATTTGTTCCCCGTTTCCCCCCAGATTTCCTGGAAAAAGGAATTTGAACTAATTTGCAAGCAACTTTCATCTTTAAAGTATCCTGACCATATAACTGAGAAGGCAATTCAAAAAGCAAATGTAATTTTCTACGACCCCCTAAAGACAACCAGAGACACGCCCAACAATAATTACAAAAATTCCTCACCTGGAGACGATTAAGAGAATAACCCACACCCTTTAGAAATCCAACCCTTTTGCAGTTACCTACCCAAATACCTTAGCCAAATCCCTGATTAAACGTCCAACAAAAAGACATCTCCCAAAGACTCTGGGGTCTATGAGATCCCATGCCAGGACTGTGACCAATCTTACATCGGATTTACAGGTAAATCACTTCCCAGAGATTAATACAACACAAACGGTCAGTTAGGTATGGACAACAGAACTCGGCTATTTTCAACCATATAAATGAACATAACCATAGAATAAACTGGAATTTGTCACGTGTGATTTATAGCAGCAACTGCCGGTACAAGAGTCAAATGATGGAATCGGCCTTAATAAAAGAGAAGCAGGTAATGAACATCTCAAAAGGCGGGTGGATCTCAGATGTCGTTGACGAAGTTTTCATTCAACCAACACTTAAGAAGATTAAAGGAAGATTATCAGCGGGGGTGACCTAAATTGGCTTACTTGTGGACGGATCTCTTGGTATAAAATACCACCTTTTCTGTAAACTTTTTCTCATTCATATACCTGAGAGAGAGACAGCAGTCCTCTGATATATAGTACTTTTCTCTCTACGGTTTTGTGTTTTTATGGGCTCCTTTTATTAGATATATATTTTATATATATATATACATATATATATATATATATATATATATATATATATATATATATATATATATATATATATATATATATATAAGTCATATCACATTTTCGTGATTCATATACATATATTAAAGGACATTGTAGCTCGATATATATATATATATATATATATATATATATATATATATATATATATATATATATATATATATATATAATATATATGTATATATATATATATATATATATATATATATATATATATATATATATATATATATATATAGTATATATATATAATAGTCTTCGAGTGATTGTGGTGATATATATATATATATATATATATATATATATATATATATATATATATATATATATATATATATATATATATATATATACACACACACAGATATATATATATATATATATATATATATATATATATATATATATATATATATATATATATATATATATATATATATCACCACAATCACTCGAAGACTATTAATATATATATATATATCTATATATATATATATATATATATATATATATATATATATATATATATATATATATATATATATATATATGCATAACTAAGGTTAAAGTCAGCCATATCCGTGCGTCTGGCAACGATATGGCGATGCTACCAGCGGGACATGGATGAAATGTTTCATGGCCGCAGCTCATACAACATTCTATCAAGACCACCTAAAAGATAGAGCTATTTTCGGTGGCCTTGATTCTACGAAGTAATCCTATCTTGGTCCTTAATCTTCATTCCAGCGCCCCTTTGCCTCCTGGTGGATGGTAGGACGCAGTGTCACGCCGTCTGGACGTTTAGGATGGGCTTCCTAATTTTATCGGTAGGAGCAACATTAGTAATTGGACCTAGAAAATACAAAACGGAGACTGGGGATCTGAGGAATGATATTGAATGATTAGAGTTTAACAAACAATTTACTCAGGTTAAGTACAAATGGACGATAGTCTTTCACAATTATATCTTATCTCACTGTGGGTATATAAAAAAAAAAAGTTAAGTATATCTTAGTTTTACCTTACCAGACCACTGAGCTGATTAGCAGCTCTCCTAGGACTGGCCCGAAGGATTAGATATTTTTCGTAGCTGGGAACCAATTGTTACCTAGAAACGAGACCTACAGCTTATTGTGCTATCCGAACCTTATTATATAGTTTGGCATGGCTATGGGTAATCCCTTATCCCTCCTGTCCTTAGCAATATTTACATGGAATTTTTTGAGACAAACTCTTACCAAGAATTTTGCCCCAAAAAGTTATTTGGTTTTAGGTACGTGGATGATATCTTCTGTATTTGGCCAGTTCACAAAACCTCCAGGATTCCTTAATAATCTCAATAATTTAGTCCCTTCTATAAAATTTACTGTAGAGGAAGAAAGAAATTGTAATTTGAATTTTCTTGATGTAACTGTCCATAGAAATGATAAATTTCACCTTTTTCAGTCTTTCGAAAATAACTAATATTGCCTCTTTTGTTCATTACTACTCCAATCACCATCAAAATGTTAAATTCTCTGTTTTTTCTGGGATGTTCCTAAGGGCTTTACGTGTCTGTGGCCCGCAGTTTATTGACGCTGAAATTAAAACTATTTATGATATTGCATTGAAACTTAAATACCCAAGGACTTTTGTAGATGTGGCATGGAAAGGAGCTAGAAAAACACTTTTATTCAACTAATGACAAACTTGAATTTAGTAAGCATAACATTCTAAAATTACCTTATGATGAAAGGTTTTTGAGATATTCCTATAATAAATCTTTTTAACATAAATGTTTTCAGTAATATTAATGTCAAGAGTTTAGTAATCAAAAATTCTCCTAAAGATCTTCCAGGCTGCATATATGAAATTCCTTGCAAAAAGTGTGATAAAATCTATTACGGACAGACCGGCAAATCTCTTTCACAGCGTCTCGAGCAACATCAATATTCTGAGAATTGGGCAAATATCGAATGCATTATTTGTACATATGAGAGATTTTAGACCATCCTATTAACTGGAGTCAAGCAAGAGCCTTAGTCCCATGTAATGACACAGTTAAAAGGAATATCATTGAATCTTGTTTTATCAAATCAAATAATAGAAATGTTCTAAATTTAAGTCTTGGTTTATTTAAACTTGATGCTTTCATAATGAAAAAAGTTGTAGATAAATATAGCAACAAAATTAATATATTCAGTTTTTACAAGTTTTGGACTGTAAAGATACTTTGTAATTCGGTTAGGGTCAGAATCTGTTTAAGTTGTGACCGTGTGATATCCGATAATCCTGGATGATCCCTTTTAATTTTTACCCTTTTGATAATTAACCATCTGGTATTTCCTGATCTTGTTTGTACCGATGAGGCCTTCCTCTCCAATTGTACTTTAGTAGCTCCTTGACGATGTCTGAATAAAGACGAAAGCGCTTGGATTTCTGACTATCATTTTCCCGTGGTCATTCGCATATTTATGAAGTCACGTGCATCTCTACTGTGAGTTTTTTAAGTATATGTATATATATATATATATATATATATATATAATATATATATATATATATATGATATATATATTATATACCCCTATATAAATCATATATATATACTATATATATATATATATATATATATATATATATATATATATATATATTATATATATATATTATTATATATATATCAGCCACACACGAAAGACTAGATTGTATCCAACATTTCTACTAAGATCAAATGCAAACGAATGGTGCCTTCAGCCATATGATTGATATTTGTTGTAGGTATATAGCCCAAACCACCACTCGTAGACCTATGCTCAAAAAGTATTCAAATCACAATTTCTTACCATTCAAATTTTACGTCCACGAGCAGTTTTTCATTGCATTTATGGAAATAACTTTTTCATGATACCAAATATTGTTTTTACCTCTAAAGAAAGCATGACGCTTTGGGCGAACCAGTGAATCTAGGCCTAGCTACCGATTCGCCAGTTATCTTATTTTACTATCATTCTTTCAGCACACAATCACTACATATCAATGAGAAATTACTCTTGCATTGCAACCTTTATTTATTCATTCCATCTAATTATCGTTCTATACCCCGCCCGAGCCAAAGCCAACCCCCCTAAAAAAATATTGTATGCCTAGATTAGCAATTTAGGACCGTTTGTTGATAGCACAGGGATGACGGGAACTGAATGGGACTTTAAACTTTTGCTGGATAAGTTAACCCTTAAACGCCGAAGCGGGTAAAAAAAAAAATAAAAAAAAAAAAATGTCTCCCGTGTGCCGGAGACGTTTCAGAGTGAGCGCGGGAGCGGAAAAAATATTTTTTTCAAAAAATCATAGCGCGCTTAGTTTGGAGGATTAAGATTCATTTTTGGCTCCTTTTTTTGTCCATTGCCTGAAGTTTAGTATGCAACCATCAGAAATGCAAAAAAATTATCATTATCATATATAAAATAATGCGATATATGATAGCGCAAAAACAAAAAAACGAAATTTCATATATAATTGTATTCAAATCGCACTGTGCGCAAAACGATTGAGGTAACAAGTTACTTTTTTTTTTCGTTGTAATGTACACTAAATTTCAATCATTTTGGTATATAACAATGTTGTAAAACGATAAAAGCAACACAAAGATAATATCATCACAAAATAATGCATTGAATTCGTAACGCGCAACTAAACACATATTTTTTTCAAAAATTCACCATAAATCATAATATTGTCCTAGAGACTTCCAATTTCTTTCAAAATGAAGACAAATGATTGAATATTACTATACTGTAAGAATATTAGCTTACAAATGCAGTTTTCGACCACATGTGACGAGTTAAAGTTGACCGAATGTCGAATTTTTTTTTATATATATATTTTTTTATATGCAATTATTTCGGAAATAAGAAAAGCTACAACTTTCAAATATTTTTCGTTTTATTCTACATGAAATTGCGCACATTTTCATATATAAAACTCTATGAAATGCCTAATATGAAACGGAGCAAATATTCCGAGAATATGGGACTTACGCATTTCGGAGATTTGTGGTGGAGAATCCGCGCGCGGAGGGAAGGAAAGTTTTTTTTAAAAACAAAAAATTCACCATAAATGTAATATTGTGCTAGAGACTTCGAATTTGTTTCACGATGAAGATAAATGACTGAATATTACTAGACTGTACGAGTTTTATCTTACAATTGCGTTTTTCGACCATTTCGGTAGAGTCAATTTGACCGAACGTGGTTTTTTTCTATTATCGTGATTTATATGCAAATATTTCGAAAATGAGAAAAGCTACAACCTTCAACTATTTTTTTTGTTGTATTATACATAAAAATTGCGCACATTTTCATATATAAAACGTTATGTAACGGCTAATTTAAAATGGTGCAAACATTACCACAATCGAACAGTATGATTTTTTCGGAAGAGTTACCGCGCGGACGTAAAGAAAATGTTATTTTTTTTCATAAATTCACCATAAATCGAAATATTTTGCTAGAGACTTCCAATTTGTTGAAAAAATGAAGGTAAATGCTTGAATATTAACTAGAATATAAGCGTTTTAGCTTACAATTGCGTTTTTTGACCCATTTCGGTAGAGTCAAAATTGACAGAAGGTTGAAAATTTGTCACTTATCATTTTTTATATGAAAATATTTCAAAATTGATAAAAGCTACAACCATGGATTGTTTTTAGTTGTATTGTGCATGAAATTGCGCACATTTTCATATATAAAACTTTATGTAACGGCTAATTTAAAATGGTGCAAACATTACCACAATCGCAGTATGATTATTTTCGGAAGAGTTACAGCGCGGACGTAAGGAAAAAGTTTTTTCATAAATTCACCATAAATCGAAATATTGTGCTAGAGACTTCCAATTAGTTGGAAAATTAATTTAAATGATTGAATATTACTAAAATATAAGAGTTTTTGAGCTTACAATTGCGTTTTTTCGACCATTTCGGTAGAGTCAAAGTGACCAAAGGTTGAAATTTTGGCACATTATCGTTATTTATATGAATATATCTCAAAAAATGATAAATCGCTACAATCATTAGTATTTTTTTGTTGTATTCTACATAAAAATGCGCACATTTTCATATATAATAGTCCATGTAACGGCTAATTTAGAATGGTAAAAAAATTATGTCAAAGTGACGAAATAATTTCGAGATGTGTCACAGATACTTTTTAGTGCGGCAAGAAAGAAATTCGCGCTTGCGCGCCTGCGTAATGATTGTAAACAAAACAACACCTTGATCCGTGAACTCCCAGCATCCCCCAAGGCGCGTGATTCAAGAGTTTTTTAGGCTGGTAGGCCTAAAAGTATTTTCGCGAATTTTTAAAAAACTTTTGTATGTCGACGTAAAATACGTCCAGTCGGCACCCGAGAGACAAAAAATGTGACGTAAAATACGTCCAGTCGGCGTTTAAGGGTTAATTTAGCTAAATAGTCCCGAAAGTGCCTAAGCTCTGAGATAATACAATTATAATTGATCGCTCAAGAAAAACATTTATAAATATGCAGAGTATTCTGGAAAGAAAAACAGCAACACCTAGCTGTCATGCCATGTTATAACTGAAATATTCCGCCAATACGAAAATTATTAAAATATCTCTTACTCGCATAGCTATGTGTCTTTTTATGTATCCCCGAGTTTCTCGTTGGACGAGTGGATTCCGAGCTCGGCTCGGCCAACGTGGAACCAGAAGAATTTATTTTTTGTTTTTTTTTATTGATAGAAATTCATTCTCGATACAATGTGTTCGGATCCCACAATAAGCTGTAGGTCCCGTTGCTAGGTAACAATTGGTTCCTAGCTACGTAAAAATATCTAATCCTTTGGGCCAGTCCTAGGAGAGCTGTTAATCAGCGCAGTGGACTGGTAAAACTAAGATATACTTAACTTTTTTTTATATACACACAGAGATAAAAATATAATTGTTGAAAATCTATCGTCCGTTTGTTCTTAACCTGAGTAAATTGTTTATTAAACTCTCGTCATTCAATATCATTCCTCGGATAACCAGTCTCCGTTTTGTATTTTCTAGTCCAATGACTAATGTTGCTCCTACCGATAAAATTAGGGAAGCCCATCCTAAACGTCCAGACGGCGTGACACTGCGTCCTACCATCCACCAGGAGGCAAAGGGCGCTGGAATGAAGATTAAGGACCAAGATAGGATTACTTCGTAGAATCAAGGCCACCGAAAATAGATCTATCTTTCGGTGGTCTGATAGAATGTTGTATGAGACGCGGCTATGAAATTTTCATCCACGTCCCACTGTTAGCAGGCCTATATCCTTGCCAGACGCACGGATATGGCTGACTTTAACCTTAAATAATTTGGTATGTTTGATCATTGGAGGGTGGATGATCAACACATCAATTTTCAGATCCCTTAGTCTCAGTAGCTTTTAAGATCTGAGCGTTGAGAGAAAAAAGTGCGGACGGACAGACAATTCCCAATACGCACGCACACACACCACACACACACACACACTCAATACCACCCACACACATATATATATATATATATATATATATATATGATATATATAGATATATATATATATATATATATATATCTATATATATATATATATATATATATATATATATATATATATATATATATATATATATATATATATATATATATATATATATATATATATATATATATATATATATAGATATATATATATATATATATATATATATATATATATATATATATATATATATATATATATATATATATATATATATATATATATATATATATATATATATATATATATATATATATATATATATATATATATATATATATATATATATATAATATATATATATATTATTATCTGTTACCATGATAATACAGCATGGTAACAGATAGAAAGATATACCGGAAACATCATAGAGCTAAAAATATCAGAAAGAGCAAGCAGAGGTAGATTAATAGTGCCGAAAACTATACCAGAAAACTAAGGAAAGCTCACAGGACATTAATCCATACACACCAGCATCGATAATGCAGTGTCTATTCGATGTGTTGCCAGCTCATCTGAGGAACATCAGGATTGAGCGTAGATGTGTTTAAGAATAAGCTCGACAAATATCTAAGCTGCATTCCAGACCATCCAAGATTTGAAGATGCAAAACATACCTGAAGGTGCATTAGCAACTCTCTGGGGCAAACCCGAACGAGCTGTAAGGTCTGTAAGGTCTGTAATGTCTCTCTCTCTCTCTTTTTCTCTCTCTCACTCTCGCTCAAAGTTCTCGAAGATAACTCGAAGATGGTTAAGTTCTCAATAAAGAAATTTAACGATAAAAAAATCAACAGAGAGCTGGTTTCTTTGTCCAAATAATAAACGAAAAATAATAAACGAATAAAATCGTGGAGAAAGAAGTGACCAAAAATAAGTGACTAAATTCGGCTTCTGAGTCAAAGGAAATTCGTCTTATTTTCATGACAACGAAGTTGCTTCGAAAACAGTAATTCAGGTTGATGCATATTTCCTCCTAACTTGTCATTGCTGGCGATATATTGATGTCATTATCTCTCTCTCTCTCTCTCTCTCTCTCTCTCTCTCTCTCTCTCTCTCTCTTTCTCAGACAAATATATCTACAAGTGTCTGGTACTAAGTAACGCTGACAAATAGGCATCGTTTGCTGAACAGATGTCAAACTTCCTAACATATTGCTGGCGATATAATGCACCCACCCCCCTCTCTCTCTCTCTCTCTCTCCTCTCTCTCTCTCTCTCTCTCTCTCTCTCTCTCTCTCTCTCTCTCTCTCTCTCTCTCCAAGCAAGTGGCATCGTTTACCGAGCAGATGTCAAACTCGGCCGCCTGACTTTCTTTACAAGAAAGATTAAAAAGCTCAGTATATCTGCATTGCAATCTTGAGCAAGAACATCTGCAAAATCACAGCACCGCTAACAACTGTTTTGTCTAAATTGTGGCGCAAATGTTCCTTCGTAACGGTGCGGCAGCCAATTAACAATACGACAGTCACTCTCAATTCACAACCAACTGTATTGAGAGAGAGAGAGAGAGAGAGAGAGAGAGAGAGAGAGAGAGAGAGAGAGAGAGAGAGGTATAACATCGTTTGAAGTTACATCAAGCGTACGAAATCGTTCAATGAAAGACCTTCTATAATACCACACTCGCACAGTATGTATCTAATGAGATATAAGTAAATAAAAAGAAATAAATAAGAAATAAAAATAAACACAAGGTGAACCCCATAAGAAGATATCCTATTGTTGCACACGTCATCATAACATTACAAGGAGAGCGCCTGACTTGAATTTATGTCAAGGACGTTGATATACTGGAGACAAATGATAAATTTCCGTTTTTCTGGAACATACAAGAAACGGGGAAATTTCCACGGTATGTTGAAAATCCAAAACTTCCAATGGAGGAATTTCTAAAGGAAAGACATAAAAACACACGCACTTGCATTGTCCTCACGGATCACGCCTATTTTACTGCGGCTTCCTGCGATCGATGAACGAGACCTCGGGAGATTCAATGAATTATGAAATGTAAGGCTATATATTATAGGCAGACACTAGGGGGGCGCTTCCACCCATTTGGGCACTGTAAACCACGGAAAGATGGAGCTGGCATGGCTGGACATAAAGACGAAGAGATCCTGAAAACAAAGAGACGAAAGACGAGGAGGATCTCAGAGTAAGACTTAGGAAGAAACAGACAGCTGTCACGAAGGAGGAATAGATGCAGAAGTTGAAAACAAGAAAGAAAGGAAGAGCTAACAGGTATTAAGAATAGCTAAGGGAAAGCCACAGGGGTATGGAAGCTCCAGACGCATTTCGAGAGAAATGAGCAGAAAAATTGAGGCTCCCGAAGATAATCTCATCAACAAGACGCCATGAAGAACGCGAATATCGGCTTAACCATCACCTGCAGGTCAAAAAACAAATCAATCATTAGGCAATAACGGCGGAGGATGAAGATTCAGAAGCACTAATGTGGCCGAACGCTCCTGCCCATTTCCTCAAGTCTAATGCATTCTCCAAAGTCTGGAGTCCCAGACTTCACACTCCGCCATAGCATCGGTCATCCCTCACTAACGAGCTGCTTCAGATCTAATGGAGTCTCTTCCTTGAAGGGTGGGAAGCATTCGTAAGCAGCAGAACTGACTAGGAGAAATATAATTAGAATTCAGCTCAATTCTGAGGGGTGGTTTTCCCCGAAGTCGTTTTAGAATCCTTATGGCTCCTGGTCTTGCCGGCCACCCAGGAAGTTCGACTAGGGAGGAATGAAATGAAAGATTCATTCTTGCTGACGCGTAGACTCAAGATACAAAGATGGACTAAAAATCGAACTGTACCTCCGACGCCATAAGGTTCACTGGATCCAAAGACTCTAGATGCAAGCTTTTAGATCCTTAGAAGCCGTCTTTGAAGGCTTGGGAGTTCTCATACGTCTGATTTGAAATCCAAGGTAAAGGAAAGCTCAGAGAAAAGAATAACAGCGGAGGACGACGATGCGACAGCCCTAAAAGCTTTCCAGATAGAAGCAAGCTGGAGACCTGAGGACCAGATGTGAGCGGATGGCATCTTGGATTGCAGAAGACGAGGGAAGATTTCAAGTTGAGACTTAGGAAAAAAACAAACATCTGCAACGAATGGGGAATAGTTGGAGAAGTTCAAAATAAGAAGAAAGGAAGAGCTAATAGATACAAAGTGAATAACTGAGGGAAACCCACACAAGTATGAAAGCTCCAGCCAATTGGAGACAAATGCCCAGAGAAATTGAGGCCCCCGAAGATATCATCAACAAGACACCACGAAGAACGCGAATATCGACCTAATAACCAACTCCTGCAGGCCAAAACACAAACCAATCATTATGCAATAATAGAAGAGGATGAAGACTCAGAAGCACTAAAAAGCTCTCCAAAACAAAAGCAAGCTGGAGGCCTGACGATAATGAAAAGGAACTAAGGAAAATAAAGGATATGGCAGAAAGGTGGATGAACTAGCAACCAAAACACTCATACTGGAAAAAGCAAAGGAAATGACAGTAACCAGTTTGGTGTACCCTGTGCCAAGTAAGTATCATTCTAATTACAACTAGATGCAATCTATTTGGTGTACGCTGAGCCAGGTAAGTATCATTCCAATTACAATTAGAAGCAATGTATTTGTTGTACCTTGTGCCAGGTAAGTATGCGTCCAATTACAACTAGAAGCAATATATTTGGTGTTCCCTGTGCCAGGTAAGTATACTTCTAAATACAACTAGAAGCAATATATTTGGTGTACCCTGTGCCAGGTAAGTATGCTTCTAATTACAATAGAAGCAATATATTTGCTGTACCCTGAGCCAGGTAAGTACCATTCCAATTCCAATTAGAAGCAATCTATTTTGTGTACCCTGTGCCAGGTAAGTATTTTTCTAATTACAACTAGAAGATATAGATTTGGTGTACCCTGTGTCAGGTAATGTATGCTTCAAATTACAACTAGAAGCAATATATTTGTTGTACCCTGTGCCAGGTAAGTATGCTTCAAATTACAACTAGAAGCAATATATTTGGTGTACCCTGTGCTAGGTAAGTATGCTTCTAATTACAAATAGAAGCAAAACATTTGCTGTACCCTGTGCCAGGTGAGTATGCTTCTAATTACAAATAGCAGCAATATATTTGGTGTACCCTGTGCCAGGTAAGTATGCTTCTAATTGAAACTAGAAGCAATAAATTTGTGTACCCTATGCCAGGTAAGTATTATTCTAATTACAACTAGAGTCTATCTATTTGGAAAGCTCTGTTCCAGTAAGTATGCTCTAATTACCACTAGCAGCAATTTATTTGGAATACCCTGTGCCAGGTAAGTATGCTTCTAATTACAACTAGAAGCAATGAATTTGTGTACCCACCCTATGCCAGGTAAGTTTTATTCTAATTACAACTAACGTCTATCTATTTGGAAAGCTCTCGTTCCAGTAAGTATGCTTCTAATTACCACTAGCAGCAATTTATTTGGAATACCCTGTGCCAGGTAAGTATGCTTCTAATTACAATTAGAAGCAATCTATTTTGTGTACCTTGTGCCAGGTAAGTATGCTTCTAATTACATTTAGAAGTAATCTATTTGGTGTATCCTGAGGCAGGTAATTATGCTTCTAATTACAACTAGAAGTAAGTTGTAATTAGGTGTACCCTGTGTAAGGTAAGTATGCTTGTAATTACAGCTAGAAGCAATCTATTTGGAATACCCTGTGCCAGGCAATTATTATTCTAATTACAACTAGAGGCAATCTATTTGGTGTACCTGTGCCAGGTAAGTATGCCTCTAATTACAACCAGAGGTAAATCTATTTGGAATACCCTGTGCCAGGTAAGTATGCTTCTAATTACAACTGGAGGTAATCTATTTGCAATACCATTTACCAGGTAAGTATGCTTTTTATTACAACTAGAGGCAATCTATTTGGCGCAACCATGTGCCAGGTAAGTATTATTCTAATTACAAGCACAAACAAAGAAAGAGGGGCGGGGGGAGAATGGAAAGCTTCATCATCATTTACTAATAAATAGTTTTCAATTGTTTTCCACAATCAAGATATCTCCTATCTACCTCCGTGAGGTGGAAAGATCCATACCTGATATCATGGCAATGAATATTACAAAATAATCCCGTGGGAAAAGAAAGAAGCAGGCGACCAAATCGGCTTTTGAGGTGAGTGGTTTAAAATAACCACGTTCCTGAGAAAGAGCAAAAAAGCTGGAGAACCATCTACCAAGAGGCTCATCCACAGGCTAATTTTGAAGAGGAAAGTATTTGGGTTGGTTCTCATCTTTTCATTTTGGATTTTTCTAAACACACAGTGCTGCTCAGCTTCCTTTCCTTGTTACAAATAATGCTTAACCTGGCCTTGTTTAGTTGTGGAATTTTAAAAAATTGTTTTATATTTCATAATGAAACTCTTAGAAAAATTATATTTTGTCCAAATAGAATTTGATATTTAGTGGCATTTTTTAAAGTCTCATGGCTAAAGTTCATTAGCTCCGAAGTTCATAGATGCTAATGAACTCATTCAAATAAAAAATACTTTTAAATTTACTGACTTACGTAAATAGGCGATATTTTTCATATCAAATATGGAATGCATATCCTCTAGCCTTAGTTGTGTCCAGCCAAGATTTTTGAATTTTTCTTTTGCTCTCAACCTATTAGGATACAAAGATCTAAAGGTACACATGTATTTAAGGAAAACAAAAGTTAATGAACATATAAATGTAAAAGTTTATACTTATCGCAAACTTTGAAAATAGTTCGAGAATTTGTTTATTTCCGATTAGTGGTTGGAAAATACATGTAAGAATACTGCATGAGAGTAAGTCATTTTCACAAAGAGGTAGCCTTCAGGAAAACATTGTTTATTCTTTTTCTGAAAAATAATTTAATAATATTCCTATGTGTATAGGTGTTTTTGGCAGATTCTAACTATTGACTTTTATACATATAAGAACATGCCATTTTGTAAATAAATTACATTCTTTAG
>NC_061110.1:29693836-29708740 GCF_015104395.2 Macrobrachium nipponense | reverse complement strand
TATATATGTGTATGTATGTACATATATCTCAATGGGAACTGATGTTCAGTTTCTTTACACCCTCTGGAAATATTCTATATTGCAAGGAAAATATAAAATTTTAGCAACTTTCCATGTATAAGAGAACATTAGACTGCATTTGACTCCCAAAAGAATTAGTTGCTTTGCTCCCTCAAAAAATCAAATAAAAGTTGTTAATTTGCATATTTTCATTTCTTGCAACATTTACGTATTGCAAGGATATTGAAACATATTGCTAATTGCCATGCATATTCGTCATTAGAAGAAATCTAGATTGTGTTCAATCCAGTATGCAAAACTACAGCTCGGTAGTTTGATTAATTTTACCGGACCTGCAACATAATACAAGAATTTGCAATATACAGCAATTTCGACTGCATTTTGCTTTCCCTTTCTTTAGTCTGAAGCAAAATCTAGTTCGTTCCCCAAAACACCCTAATTGTCTTGCTATTTTGTATGTTATCAGTTTGCTTGCAACCTTTCCGTATTGCATGCAAATTGTAATATATTGTGATTTCGAATGCATATTTGTTATTAGAGTTCAAGTCGACTGCCTTTTATTCGGTACGAAGCTTGAACAGTTTCTTTTGAAAAAGCAAAATCCAATGGACTACATTTTATTCAATTTCCAGTACAAAATTTTATTCCTTTAAAAAGAACGTAAGGTTACGGACCAGTTATTTTCAAGAATTTATATTTCCTCACAACATTACAGTTTTGCAAGCCTATTCTAATAAAAGCGAATTATGCATGCATGCAAGATATTTATGGCCAGCAGACTGCATTTTATACAATTTCAAAGTAAAGATGGTTTGCAGCTAGAAAAAATCTTGAAATTATATCCTGTTATGTTGACGAATTTTGCCTTACTTTCAATATTCCCCTGTTGCTGGCTAATTGCAAAACATTGTAATTACGAAAACGTTCATCATTAGAAGCCAATAAACATTACTCTAATCAGTTAGAAGGGAAGATTGTTTAGAAAATTTATACTAATTTTGCAAGAATTGCAGCATTACCTTAATGTCCCTACTATTATCATATCTCACACTGCACCTCCATCTGCAACGCTGCAATGAGTGTGGATACCTCTTGTTCTCTACAATAGCCTTCTGATACATTAAGTCTGAGATAAAATTATTACATGTCATTTTCATGCCCTTCTTCTGCAAAAGAGTAATATGGTTATACATATTGCATTTATTCATTTGTCATGATTCATTTTCATATTATATGAAAATCAACTAAATGATCAAGTGATGACAACAAACTATTGTAGGCCCCTCAACCGCTGGGCTCCTCCAGGCAGATGCAACCAAAAACTTCTTTTTCATGTGTAAAAAAACACACTTTACCCCAGTTATATGACCTTCTTGTTCTCATTTTGAGTCTTACTTTTCCGCTTGTGATTGTTAATGACAGGTCCAAAGTTTCCATTAATAAATTAGTATATACCTAGTCGCTGTATATCACTCGCTTCTGCCTCTAAACTATTATGAGTTTCAAATGATATATTATTATATTTATATTTATTATTATCATTTTTTGTTCAGTTTCATTCATCTGTCTGAACGAATGATAATTGAGACTTACATTCATTATTGCAGAAAATTGTATCAACATAATAAAAGAAATCAGATTCCAGTTTCGTCTTCAATCCTTCGTATACTCTAAGGCGGCCACGTAGTCACCATGTGGTCCTTTCTTCAAAGAACAATTAACAAATTTTCAACTATAAGTAAGTCGTAAACGCCATCTGTTGGCCGTCGTAGAAAATCAAAGCATATATACCAACTAGAAGGTCAAAGATGGGCGAAAGAGTTTGCTAGAGCATTCGTATTGCAAGTTTCTACTCAGTGTTTATTAAGAGATTAATTATCTTAAGATAACTAAATACAGCACCAATTGGGATAGATGGTTCATAAATATTGAAAATTACACAAAAATTATCACCCGTAGCGAAAATGACGTTCCCTGTCATAGACGATATGAAGATCGGGCATACCATAATTACTAGATTTAACACCATATTTTATTCAAGAATAATGTAGTTCTGAGCATAAACTAATAGAATAAAAAGTTATTTACTTAAAGTTCATGTTCCTGAATTACATGCAGACTACTTTAGATAATAAACTATCATTGACTTATAAACTTTAAAAGCCGTACAGATTGGCAGTTCCGATAATTGGCTGTTACTGTTCTTAGACGTAAACGTCTCTCCATGTTTTACTCTGAACAAATACATGCAGAAAACAAATACATACAGTTTACATTCTTTTTGAGAGGGTGGGAGGGCGTAGGGAATTCTATGAAAATAAACTTATGATAGAAGGGATGCCTTATCATTATACTTCTAGATTAATAAACAATAAACAGATCAAATACAGATTCTGATTAAACCAGTTTGTTGTAATTAATGATTAATTTTCCCAATTTTATGATACCAGAACATCTGAAAAGTATTAGACAATACATAAATAGGGAATTACTATTGTGGTAATAAAAACATGAATTGTCACATAAGCGGTTGAAGTTAGTATATGATGACAGAAACTTAAAAATAACTAGAATTGATCATTAACTTCATTCTCAAAGCCTTCATTGATGTTATTGACGCGAAACTTTCTTTTTAGTCTACATAATTTAAAAAATTACCGTTCATTAATTTTACAATATTTCAAGGATTAAGGCATAACTGCCTTCATAATGGGAGCCTAATGGTATAAATCAACAGTATTCTGCAATCAAATTCAATTTGGCTTACAGAAAAGTTATTTGGCTATAGCATTGCTTTTAACGAATTCAATTTGGCTTACAGAAATCAAATTCAATTTGGCTTACAGAAAAGTTATTTGGCTATAGCATTGCTTTTACGAATCTCGGTTTGACTGTAACATTGGCTTATGGCAATGACATTGAAATATGGTGAAACATCTCAAGAATGTGTCATCAGAATGTCAATATATCGCATTTTATCCAGTTTGAATGGAAAGTTTATTTGTCATGGAAAAATCCTGTATTGGTGAAGTATGCCTTGCTTGAAATATTCTTAATGCAAGGAAAGAGCAAGGCATTGCAACTTCCTATGCTACAGTGGTAGCATAATAAATTGCATTGTATCTGGCCTCTAAAAACATTGAAAAAACCACAGCCTTAGTATTTTGGTGAATTATGCCAGGTTTGCAATACTGGAATAATGCAATAAAGTTGCAATATACTACGATTTTGACCACATTTTCTGTGTCACAGATCAATGAATTCCCGAAAACACCCTAATTGCCCTGTTGGTTTAAATGCTATGTGTTTGCTTGCAACCCTCTCGTATTGCGAGCAAATTTTAATATATTGTGGTTTCTATTGTATATTTGTCATTAGAGTACCAGCAGACTGCCTTTTATTCCGTTCGAAGCTTCAAAAGTTGGTTTTGAACTCTTAAAATCCAATAGGCAACCTTTCATGGAATCTTTTTATTCCTTGAAAAAACAGAAGTATACATACGTGTTATTTTCAAAAATTTGTTTTCTTGCAACATTGCAGTATACAAACCTATTTTGATTAAAAAAGAATTATTAATGCATGCAAGCCATTTAAGGCCCAGAAGACTTCATTTTTTTCAACTTTAAATTAATGCTGGTTTGCCGCCAGAAAATGAAAAAATACTGGAAGTATCCAAGCTATGTTGGCGAATTTCAACATTGTTGTACTGCAAAAAAATGGCAAAATATTGTAACTTTACACGTATTCATTACTATAAGTCCTATAAACATTATTTTATCGTGTTAGAATGAAAGACTATTAATCACTGTACCTACAGTTATTGAGGCTATATGTAACCTTGCTACTTGACGAATTTTGCGTGGCTTGCAACATTACTGTATTGGCCCTGTTATTACCATATTGCACAGTGTACCTCTGCCTGGGACATTACAATTAGCGTGGATATTGATTATTCTGTATGACAGCCTTATGGAAAAGTAATTCTAGAATTAAATGAATATATGACCTGTCCATGAATTTCCTTCCTAATTCAATGATTCGGGTCTAAATATAGTATTTGTCCGATAGCCTTGATTTTTGTTCAATATTCATGAAACCAAACTGTAATGGCCCCGTGATTATAGGAAGTTATCGTGTGTTCAAAGGTTAGATTGCGCTTCAAAAGATAATTGGGAATTCACCGCTAATTTTGTTATGAAATAGTATCAAAGTGATCCATTAATGAAATCGTACTTTAATTACGTCTTCAATTCTATGTATACTCTAAGGCGGCCACGTGGTCACTACGCGGTCCTTTCTCCATAGAACAATTTGAAGGATTTTTTACTATAAGCAAGTCGTGAACGCCATCTGTTGGCCACCTAGGAGAGTCAGCGCAAGTGGACAACTACATTATTAAGATGGGTGAGGAAACTAGTCAGATAATTCATATTTCCAGCTTATAATCATAATTAAAAATGATGAGTCTATTGGGATGGCTAAATTCAAAATAATTTCTCAATGAGTATTTCACGTCAGTGAAAAATAACCCAAAATTCAACGTAAGGGAAGACGATAAAATTCAACTCGCCTACAGTTCTCCCCAATAGTGAAAATTCCACCGACCGTCATAGACGATATGAAGATCCAGGCATACCAACAAAATGAAATGCGACATCGTATTTTGGACAAGAACACTGCAGTGCTGAGCTTAAAATGTTCGAATCAAAAGTGATTTATTTAAATTCGAGTTTTTGAACTTACTACAGAGTATGTGATATAAGAAACTACCTTTAATTCATCTGCTTTAAAAACTATGTTGCTTGACAGTTCCGACAATCTGGACATGCCAACAGAAATAAATTCAGCCATATCCTTTTCGACACAAGGTTACTATACTTCCGTGAATAAAATAATGTTATTAAGATTTATTTCTGACGCATTGAGGTTTCTGACCTAACTGCAGGCTACCTGAATTAATAAACGATCTTCATTTCATCAACTTTGAAAGCCGTAAGGATTGGCAGTTCCGACAACCCTGTAGTTCTTGTTTATGGAAGAAAAGTCTCCGGCCAAATATCTACAGGAAACAAGTGCTTGGTTTAATTTTTTTTTTCTAGATTTCTGTTGGAAATGGTACTCAACTTTGAAAGGGTTGTGTTTTCTTAGGAAGTCTAGAGAGAACGGGAGTTGCTTATTATCATGTTTCACATAACTGACATTCATCTCTCTGTGCTGCTAGGACCAGGTGCCATTGAATGTGTTGGTCAGTGGTCTCACTGCCCCACTGTACTGGGTAATAATCATGTCTGACCAAGTATCACTTAAGGATAAAGGACAATATCTATATTTCTCTCCTCAGGTGATATGATAAGGTTAATGCTTGTATAAAACTAAAGGAAGTAGTCAGATATGTACAAAGAGGATTTCACCAGGGTTATATAAAATCTTCTTACAGAGGCGCTGAAATAAATAAAAGAAAAAACATCATATTCCATGAGGTTGATTGGGGTTGATTTTTTGGGGCGTATACACTGAACATATTACAATCATGAAAAAGAATAATTTGTTTGTTATACAAAAAAGCCTGGGTTTATCGAATTCACATCAAATTTTACTGGCCTGAAAATGGTTAGTTAATCTTGCCACATTTTGAGTATGCAAATTATACGTTATTCCCCCTTCTTAAATGTTTATTTTCGTAGGATTCACCCCTCCCCCACCCGCCAACCCTTCAAACAATAATGCAAAGTGTACGTATATATATTTTTTTTACATGTATTTGTTCAGAGTTAAACAATTATTATGGGACCGGGATTGTTCTGACAATCTTACTTATTACGTTACAGAATTAAAAATGTCAGTGTTTCATGTGATTTTTGAGAAAGTTTTGAGTTGAAGAAGGCAATACAGCCACTCAGCTGACCACGCCATCCCTCAACTCAAATAGGAGACAAACTTTTTACCAACAATTCCACGAACACCGACTGGACACAGTCCCTAAGATATCGTGACCTCACGCAGTTCGACTGAGCAAAGGCCACCTGCTGACCGCCTCCTCCCAGATATACCTGGGGCATGAAGCCCGACGTCAGATCCTGCCATGAGATATCGACCAGGGTGTGGCTACTCATAATCGTGAAGCACGTGACGTCACTCACCAACTGGCAGCCTGCTGAGGGTGTCTAAGAAATCCCCTAATGGACATTTCAATCAGGTTTCTGTTTGCTGTTCCGAGTCCAGGGGTTCCCATTAGACATCTTGCTTATTTTGACACCCTTGCACCACTTATAGGCTGTCGTTGTGTCAGCGCTCGCTATAATAAAATACTGTCTTATACCTGTACTACCCAGGCAGCATCAGTGTAATCCAGCGCTGACAAAATTACGGAAATTATCACATCATTAATGTAATAAAGGTCTAAAAGTCGGCCATATTTTTTGTGCCTGTTTACACTTTGTGCAAATGAAATTTAGAGACGAGCTTTAACTTGGATGTGCGTCTGTCGTAGAAAGAGACAGACTTAAGTAAAGGATATATACTGGCAGGACCTTTCCATATACTGAGGCAATAAGAAAAGGAAGTGCTTGTATTGAATAAGAGAAGTCTGAATGAGGGTCATTTACCAAATTATTATTATTATTATTATTATTATTATTATTATTATTATTATTATTATTATTATTATTATTATTATATTATTATTAATGAATGCATCCATAGAGTTTCTGTTTTTCTAACAATCCCTTTCTCTATAGTGGAGAGGTCAGGTAATAATTGTCTCACAGTCATTACATGAAAGGAAGGGAATGGACACATTCAAGAACGCTTTCACTTAAACAAGAATAATGAATTAAAATAAAACATGTAAAAGCGCAGGAAAAGTAAAATATAGCCAGCCGACAACGTTTTGGTACAGTTCATCGTATGACGTCTTATGCAAAGACGGAAAACTACTTTTGTTCCTCAACATCCTCGTCTCGCAAATTTTGGGAATTTGGAGACGGAAATGACAACGAAGGGATTCAACTTGGACTCTGCCTTCACGGACGGAGTGAGTAACCTGACAGATTGAAGCTCAGTGCCATAACTACTTTGTTGAAATGGCTATTTCACACTGCTCTTCATAGCACTCAACAAATAAAGAACTCGATGAGGCCGCCCAGGTTTTCATTAATGACGGTCTTTCTAAGGATCAAATAAATAAGGAAAATAAAAGATCGCAGAGGAATCGTACGCTTCTCTAACTGGTCTGTTATTAAAATCTTATTATATAAGATTAGAATAAATAAAAAATAGTCTAGTCTTTATTTTTTGATGAAGAAAACAATTTCCCGGTGCCCACCTGTTCACGACGACCTTAAGAAATTAAACGGACGACTAGCTCCTAAGATATTTCCCAAAATATCCTGGCGCTAATATGGTGACCATAACCACAAGGCGTCTATAAAAAATTATTATATATATATATATATATATATATATATATATATATATATAGATATAGATATAGATATAGATATAGATATAGATAGATATATATATATATATATTATATATATATATATATATTCTATCTATATCTATATCTATATCTATATATATATATATATATATATATATATATATGATATATATTATATATATATCGATATAGATAGGTATATATATATATATATATATATTACTATATATATATATATATATATATAAATATATATATATATATAATATATATATATATATTGTACTAAAATTCCATATGGAATTTGTATTTTTTATTATTTGTTTAATTAGCATGGTCACTGGAAGACAGTTAACGTAGTTTTCAAATATTTAACTACCCCCTTGGTTGTTAACAGCTCACTGCCTTCCAGCGGCCGTTCTGGTTCTGTCCTAACCAACCACTAAATGATTTGGGTTTTGCTTTCTTCCTGAGGTTGACGGAAACTTAAGTCAGTTACGAAGGAGATTTCAATCACGAAGGGTCTCGTAACTCAGATACTCTGAGCTCTATTGACTATATAAGGATATACAGCTATATCTTTGAAGTGACGACGACTATTCCTTTCGACATGTAATCGCCGTTTAAACCCAGCCAGGAAGAAGCATTCCTTCATCGCAGTCTCTCACTCTACACTTACTTCGCCTTCGTCCCAGGATGATATCGGTGGGTCTGTAAAACTCAGGGGGAGTTTGTTTGTCAATCCGAAATCATTTGGAGGGATAATGCTTTCCCATATTAAAATGCCCTTCCAAGTACCATCACTTACTTTTTATTATTTTCATTTAAGCAATCTGTTTCATACCTTGCATATTTGTAATACGAGGTTTCGTACCCTTCCAGGGATATAATGAATTATGTACTACGTGGACGTCAGTTTGGACTGTTGGTATATATATATTTTTAGATTTTCCAAGGTATGCAACTTTCCAAGTGTTATAAGTGCTGCACATGCTCATAATTAAATTTAGATATATGCATACGATTATTGTGTAGTGATTAATTAGGCATTTGGTAATATTTAAGGTATTTTGGAAGTGGCTGAATTACTGCGGCTCCCCCAAGCCTCACGATGATCAACTTTGTGTATTAGCTGCCGCATCAGCACTTGGATGATTAGGACAGTTTTCAATTACAATAAATTACTTAATTTTTCTTAATATTTCAATTACCTTATCATTTCCCCCGGTGTATGAGTAAAATTCAGCGCATGGCGACCGTGACAGGATTAGGCATTATAGGTTAAGTGCGTGACATAGGACGTGAATTGCGGTGAATTGGAGGTTTCTTCCTGGGGGGGGTTTTCACTTACAATATTTTAAATCCCTCTTATTGCGGGTTTCTTTAAAGTTCAGTGTCCTTTTTGCGAATTCGTAGCTAATGTTTATCACTTGGTGATTTATTTAAGAGTTCAGTGTAAACTATTTTTCGATTCGTAGTTTGATGTTTATCCCTTTGCAAAATAATTTAGTATTTGAGTGCCCCTAATTTTCGCGTTGCTGTGAAAGTTTTTGCTTAGTAATAACTTTGTTGCATATAGTACTAAGTATCTTTTACCATTTTTTTGAAACTTTCCCTGCCCCTGTATTGCAGTAATTATACTTATATTGGTGTTTGTATTCTTATTTGTCTTCATAATGGCTGAATTGGTAGTGCTAATTGGTCAGCGTAAGATTATTAGGAAGAAGGTTACAGAATGTGCCAACCGGTCTTCACAGTACCTTTCATTAGATAACACGGCAAAAGAGTCTGAGCGGGGTGTTCTCTTGGAGTATAGGAAGAGATTAAGTGACTTGGATTCTAAAATACAGGCTCTAAAATTTTCAGGGGAATTTAGAGACGAGGATTTGGAGGCTGAGCTCTCTGCATGTCAATCGTACTATGATAAAATTTCAGGTATTGTGCCTTTGTTGGATGTTAGTGTCAATGCTGGAAGCCCTCCACTTTCATCTACTACTGATATTGCTAGGAGCCTTTTGAGCAACCCACTGCACCTCTACCAAAATTCCAAAGTAAGGAAGGTGAAAGATTTTTTGAAATTCATTCGAGAATTTGAAACCACTACCCAAAGTTTTAACTATCCAGACAAGGGACTTGCTCTTACTTTTGAAGCAACAAGTAGAGGGTAGGGCTAAATGTTTACTTGGTTCATTGGAGGCCGACAAAGAAAGTTACAAAGATGCCAAAGACTTAATGATTCAGGCTTTTGCCTCGAGTGAATTACGAAAGTCGGCTGTAATTAAGAAATTGACCTGTCTACATCTTCAAAGAAGGAGACGACCCCTTTGTTTCTTATCAGAACTTAGGACTATAGTCGAAAATTTAAAATATAAATATTGATGTTGATGAGGTTGTTAGATATTTCGTTTGGTCTGCACTCAATGATAGATTTAAGTCTCATATGGTTCATATCACTAATGTGACTCATCCATCACTTAAGCAAATCATAGATAATTTCTTTACAGCATGTGAAAGGTATGAACAGGGTCAGGCGAAAGGTAAATTATCGGTCAGGGATAAAGTTGTAGCTCATTCAAAGCCATTCCAGGAAAAGACTAATACAATGGCTGTTAAAACTAAGGACACGTTCCGACCAAAGCTTGTAATTTTTGTACTAAGGCTGGTAATTTCTGACTGTGCATCACTTAAATTATAAGTGTACTAAGTATGCCACCCCTTCTGCCAAAATTGATTTGTTAAAATTGCATAAAGGTTGTGTAAAATGTGGTAATTTTAATCATGCCACTAAAGCATGTAAATTCAGATTTCGAAGACCTTGTTCACATTGTTCACAGTATCATATGGAGTATCTTTGTTGTAACCTTAGTCCTGATATGATTAATAGTAAAGCAGAGTCTTCCAAGGAAGCAAGCAGTGGGATAGCCGTATTACCAAATGTTACCACAGTTCAGTTCTCCCTACTTTTACATTTTGTATAAATGGTCATGATAGGCTTTATAGGGGTCTTAAAGATTCAGGATCACAAAACACTTTTATATCTAGCAAGTTAGCTTCCTTTTACAATTTCAGGTCTTTAGCTACTAAAGTAAAACTGACTGTGAAAGGGTTTAATGGTCAAAAGGAATATTCTACTAGTCTTGTTGAAGTTCCTATTAAACTGGGGAATGAAACCTTTGCTATTTCTGCTCTAGTTGTACCCTCTATAAACTTGCAATTGAGTTTACCTGGTCTTGGCCAAGTAGTTAGTATAATGCAGAGTAAAAATTTTGTATTTGCTGACAAGCTTTTATCAACCAATTCTCAGAGCATTGATGATGTTCAGCTTTTGTTAGGAGTAGATTTTTCACATTGTCTTTTGGGAAGAGACATTGTGATAGGGAGTCCTAATTCGTCTGTGTATATTGAGACTTCTTTAGGAATAATGCTTATGGGGAATGTTGATAGGTTCCTAATTAATCTTAATTCACTAAAAGGTAATGAAAGTTTGGCCTCGAAACCATTGAGGGGAGAAAATTCTAATACTGAACACGGTACATATTACACTTTCCCTAGCCATTCATATTTTCTAGCTATTAGTGTATCAGTGAATGAAGAATTTTACGAACTCAATGACATTACAACAAATTGTTCTTTTACTGTGCTTTCAGATAGAAGGACTATTATTGATAGGAAACTGCAAGAAGCAACTGATCAAATTTTGAATATGGAGAGCCAATTTTATTTGAACTATGATCAGAAAGTTTACAGTGATGACTCTAATCGGCTCGATGATTCTCTCGTGGACTACACTTTCAGAAATTTGCACACGAAAGGTGATGGACGCATAGTTGTTCCCCTGTTATGGAATGGGAAGGTATCGCACCTTCTTTCGAGAAACGAGTCTCTTTCCAAGGCTGTTCTTCAATCAAATTTGAAAAAATTACTTCGTAAGAAAGGTTCCTTGCAGTTGGTAGATAACTGCATAAAGGAGCAATTGAAGGCGGGTATTATTGAGCCTATTTTGGACTTGGAGGTATTTAAGGCTGAATATCCTAACTACTCCTTCTTACCTCATATGCCAGTTATTTAAGCCAGAAAGGGAAAACTACTAAGTGTCGCATAGTATTTCTTTCTAATTTGCAGGAATCCTCTAAGAGACTGTCACTGTCACATAATCAATGTATGTATGCTGGGCCTAACTTAAATCAAAAGCTCTCCTCTGCATTTCTTAATATTAGGTTTGATGAAAAAATTTTGATTTTTGATTTGAAGAAAGCTTTTAATATGTTGGCTTTAAGTGAAATTGATCAGTCTAGGCTATTATTTTTTGGTTTCGGAATGTCACCACAGGTGATTACACCCAGTTGCTTATAAAAATGTCAGGCTTTCATTTGGACTTCGGTGTAGCCCATTTCTTTTGATGGCTTCATTGTATTATATGTTAATCTTGACTTCCAGTAATGATTCAAGAATCGATGAACTCAAGAAACTTATATATGCTTTAATATATATGGATAATGCTGTCACAATGAACAACTCTGATGACTTGAGGTGGGCCTACGAGCAGTTAGCTGGCATATTCAAACCTTTTAAATTTGAAATTCAGCAACTGGTGACTAATGACATTGATCTGCAGTCTGACATAGATCGGTCAGAAGTTCTTACCCCGGAAGTCAACAAATTGTTTGGGCTTGAATGGAATAGACTTTCGGATGATCTTTTCACTAGGCCAATTTCCCTTGACCTAGAAGCTAATACCAAAAGATTAATTCTTAGGTCAATTGCCACTCAGTTCGATATATTTGGTTTCAACTTGCCTTTATTTAACCGATGTAGGCTTTATATGCATAACTTGCAATGTCAAAAGGGTTTGAACTGGGACCAGCCTCTTAATAGTCAACAGCTTAAAGACTGGAGGAATATCTGTAGACAGTGTAATTCATCGCCCCCTCTTAAAGTAACTCGTTTTGTGGGTCGAAGGGATGGTGAGTATCATATAATTGTTTTTACTGATGCCAGTTGTGACATATATGGGTGTGTAATTTATTTATTGAATGTTGAGTCTGGCAAACTTACCTTTATTAATGCTAAAAATCGGTTGGTTAATACCCAATTGAAAGGTAAATCCATACCATCTTTAGAGATCCACGCCATTAATCTAGGAGTCGAACAATCTGTTGGTCTTTATTTGGATCTTGCTGGTCCCAATTGTATAAAACCTATAAAGGTGACAAAGATTTGTCTATTTTCAGATTCTTCTTGTGCCCTGCAGTGGTTAATAAGTTCTTCGCTTCAACTTAAGAAAATGAACCAATGTTCTACTTTTGTATTGAACCGAATTTACAGTATACAAAAACTGTGTGAAACATATCCTGTTCATTTTGGGTTTATTAATGGCAAGGAGAATCCTGCTGACATGGTAACCAGGTGCACATCATATAAATTGTTAATGAAGTCTTGTTTCCTTTCAGGCCCGGACCTGAGTAATGTTAGGGCGCAAGCCATGCAGTTCACTATTCCTCAAGCGGGTTATCTTTCTGGAAATTACATGAATCTTTCTGATGTTCCTTTAGTTAAGAGAAATTACTTGGTGAACATTTCTGATTTTTCTGACTTCCGAAGACTTGTTTTGCTGTACCGTCGGTGCATAATATGCATACACAAATGGAAAGCTAAAGTGAGAAGACATGTTGATGTACAAGAAGATAATAATTTTTTTGCTTTAGCTCTTGTACATTTGATTTTGACCGATCAACAAAATCACTTTGCTGATGTTTTGGAGCATTTTTCTAAAGGTTTTTCTGCAGCAAAGGATATACCAGGTATAGTTTCTCAGTTCAACTTGTTTGTTGATAACAATGGCATTTTGAGAGTGAAGAGCAAATTTAAGAAAGAGAAAAAATTTCCTATTCTATTATCAAGAGACAGTCATTTAACGAAGTTAATTATATTGGATATTCATCACAAATTAGCTCATTCTGGGTGCTATGCTGTTCTTTCTGAATTAAGAAGACATTATTTTATTCCTAGAAATTTTTCAGTGGTTAAAAAGATTCTGAGGCAATGTGTTCACTGCAAGAGATTTAATGCACGCCCTGTCAATTTAAATCAGAATTGTTACAAGGAATTCAGGGAAGACCCACCAGCTGTGCCTTTCGGCAATATTTTCGTAGATTATATATAGGGCCTTTTACAGTTAAACTGGAGAAGGAAAAGGGTAAGGTATGGCTATTATGTTTTACTTGCACTTGGTCTCGTGCAATTAATTTAAAAATTTGTAGAACACTCAATGTGCCAGATTTTCTTAGGGCATTTTCTCTTCATTGCTTCGAGTTCGGCATTCCACAGTTATGCATTAGTGACTTAGGGTCACAAATAGTTGCAGGAGCTAATGTCATATTCTTCATTTTGAATGACCCCACACACACAGTTGTATTTTGAGGAGCGTGGTGTTAAACCATTAACTTTTCAACAATATTTTAAAGGATGTAGTCAGTTGGGCTCCCTTGTCGAGATTTGTGTCAAGTTAACAAAGCGACTTCTCTATGGGTCCATCAAGAACCATATTCTCTCCTACTTTGATTTTGAGTTTACTGTATGTCATGTTGTCCACTTGGTAACAAATCGACGACCAATATCTTTTAAAGAGGCTCTTAGGGATAGTGCAGCAGAAGACCTTCCTGAACCAATAACACCCGAAATGTTAATTAGGGGGTATGAGCTTTCCTCACTCAATGTCATTCCAGATTTATTTACAACCTTTACCCAAGGATGAAGAATTTATCCCTTGTGGAGCTACTAATAAATTTGAACCACTGTCTAGGATTAGGAGTAAACTTATGGATATTACCATCATGAGGTTTAGCAAACACTTTTAAGCCAAGCAGTGATAGGAAGGGTAGATATCGCCCGGTGACTCATCATCTTCTAAAAGTAGAGGTGACATTGTTTTGATCAAGGAAGATAATACTAAGATTAACAATTATCCTTTAGGTCGGATAAAGGAAACTTTTACGAATGATCTTGGGGAGACTACACATGCTGTAGTATTTAAAGGCCGTACCAGACAAATGTGTAAACTCCACGTTAATAAACTAATTACCTTATCTTTCCTTAGATGATGAAGACTCAAAGTCCAGTGATTTGCAAAACTTAGACAAATCATCACCAGCTTCTGAGAGGCCTAAAAGAAAGGGTTTCTGCTGTGGAAAGCCGGAGAAAAACCAAAACTCTGAAATGTTGAATTTATAAACTTTGATAAATTTAATTTTTGTATGCATTGTATACTATATTCTTATGTATTTGGCAAAATCCAAAAAACACTTTTTTTTGGATTCGTTCCCCTGCAGTGTACTAAAATTCCATATGGAATTTGTATTTTTTATTATTTGTTTAATTAGCATGGTCACTGGAAGACAGTTAACGTAGTTTTCAAATATTTAACTACCCCCTTGGTTGTT
>NC_061110.1:29683836-29688836 GCF_015104395.2 Macrobrachium nipponense | reverse complement strand
TTGTTGCATTATTGCAGTGTTGAAAACCCAGCATAATTCATTATTATACTAAGGAAATTTTTTAGAGGCACGAGCGATTTTTCATTCAACGTTGATGCAATACAAATTAATGTGCTACTAATATCCAATATCAATAGGAAGTTGCAATGTACTGCTTTTTCCTTGCATTAAAAATATTTCAACCAAAGCATACTTCGCCAAAATAGCAAGGCCATAACCTTAAGATTTATTTCCTTGGCAAACATATATTTCCTTCAAATTGGATGAAATGTAATATATTAAGATTCTGATCACAAATTCTTAAGAAGTTGCAATATATTTCAATGCCTTGTCCTAAGCCAACGTTGCCTCAAAGCAGATACATTAAAGGCAATGGTATACATACCCTAAGGATTTATTTGTAAGCAAAATTGATCTTGCTTTAAAAAAAAAAAAAAAATGCAGTTTATTGGGTCGCAAATTACGAATATGCGTGCATTACATTGCAACTGCAGGATATTTTTGATTTATGCCATTAGGCTCCTTCAAAAATATTCAATTAAATTACATCAGAATTAAATCAATTACGAGTTGTAGTTATTTTCAAGATTAAAATGCTTTTAAATTTGGTGTAATTTGTTTTAAGTAAAACTTATTATTCTAAAATGTATTTCTGTCATCATATACTAACTTCAACCTCAATGTGACGATTCATGTATTTATCACCACAATATTTCGTCCTTCTCTATACATTACCAAATACTTTCCACATGTTTTGGTATCATAAAATTAAGATGAATTAGTCATTAATTCCAACAGATGAGTTTAGGAAGAATCTGTATTTGATCAGTTTACTTTAAATTTTAGTAATACGTATATCTTAAACCCAACTATATATGGTTTGTTAATCTAGAAGGCTAAGTAAATAGCAATTATTCATTCCTTCTACTTATGAGTTTATTCTCATAAGATTCTTTCCCCATCACAAAAAAATACTGAAACCTGTTACGTGTTTACTGAATTTTCTGAATATATTTTTTTTCTGAAAAGAACATGGCGAAACCCTCAAGTCTAAGACAATAACAGCAGCGTTGTCGGAACTGCCAATCGATACGACTTTTAAAGTTAATGAATTAAGAATAGTTTGTTATCTGAAATACTCTGCAGTAAGCTCAGAAAAATGAATTTTAATTAAATAATTTTTTATGATATTATTTCCTGCTGTGAAATGCAGTATTCTTGTCTAAAATATGGTGCTAAATCTGGTAATGTTTGTATGCCTGTATATTCATATCATCTATAACGTGCCACGTCATTTTCGATATGGTTGGTAAATTTACTAAAAATTTTCCTTTTTACGTATTATTTATTTCAAATTAATATATTTTTTATCTGGAAGCAATTAGTATCTTGCATAATGACGAAAAGTTAGTAATGAAAATAATTTAGCATACTCTCACGTCCATCTTTGAAGATGCAGTTGGTATATTTGCTCTGATTTTCTACGGTGGCCAATAGATGTTTATATTTAAAATTCCTCTAATGTGTTCGGTGGAGAAGAAAGACCGAATGGTAACCGCATGGCTCCCGCAGAATTGAAGACGAAAACTGAAATCGGTTTCATTCATTATTTCGAAACAATTTTCTGCGATAATGAATGGAAAAAGTCTCAATTATCATTCATTTAAGCAGAAGAATGAAACTAAGCAAAATAAATTAAATGTAATATAGCATTTTAACACGATAATTTCATGTAATCGCATGATCATTACAGTTTAGTTTCATGTATATGATACTGAATAAGGATAAATGAATAACTCTGATAGTATACCAATATCGAAGGGTAGAAAAGTTCATTTAAGCATTTTATTTCAGAATTACTTGCTCAGAAAGCTATTACTTTGCAATTTTCTAGCAACAGGACAATCTAGAAAGCAAGGAAAATTCATCAACACAACAGGGATAGGGATATGAATTTTGAATTTAGTGTGTGCGTATGTTTGTGTCTGTCTGTGGAAGCAAATCACCTTTCATTTAATATAGAATAAAGTATAGTCTGTTGGGCCTTAAAAGGTTTGCATGCATGCACAATTATTTTGTTTATAAAGCAGTTTGTAATGCTGTAACATTGCAAGTAGGGCTAAATTAGTGAAATTAACGAGTCTATAGCCATGTGTTTTTTATAGCACCTTGCAAATTTAATTTAAAATAAAATAAAATGTAAACTCTTAGATTTTTGAAGTTGCAAACCAACTACAGAAACATAAAAATGGACGAAAGACAGTCAACTGGGGCTAATGACGAATATGCTTTCGAAATCACAATATACTGCAATTCACCTTCGTTACAGCAAGGAAGCAAACAAAATCACAACATTAACATTAGCAATAAAGATAGGACATTTTTGGGGAACGAAATGACTATTACTTCAAACTAAAAAAAAAAAAAAATGAGAGAGAAAAAAGGGAAAGCAATTGGTCTGTTACGACGCACTGCGGTCAAAATTGCAGTCTACTGCAACTTGCTTGCATTGTTGTACTATTGCGAGCCACTATATTTATCAAAACACCAAAGCTATAGCCTTTGGAATATTTGGGGAGAAAACGCCTTCTTTATAGAAATCATAAATTCTTGACAGTAATCGGTCTGTAGCCTTATTTTTTTTTTTTTTTTTAAGGAATAAACAAATTTTACTCGAAATTGCATAAAAGGTAGTTAATTGGATTATGGGAGTTCAAAACCAACTGTTCCAGCTTCGAACCGAATAAAAGGCAGTCCACTGGGACTCTAATGACACATATGCATTAGAAATCACAATATACTGTAATTTACAAGCAATACTGGAAGGTTGTAGTAAACTCATAACATATAAGAGAGCAAGACAATTAGCGTATTTTGGGGAACGAACCAGGTTTTGCTTCAACCTAAAGAAAGGGAAAGCAAAACGCAGTCGAAATTGTAGTATATTGCAGGTTGATTACATTATTGCAATATTGCAGGTTCGACAAAACTCATAAAAATACCGACGCTGTGGCCTTTGGCAGATTTTTAGGAGACACAACGACTTTTCTTCAAACTAGATTAAATACAAATTAGAGTTCTAATGACGAATATGAATGGACATTAGCAATATGTTTCAATATCCTTACTATAGTTGGAAGTTGCAATCAGTGAAAAAAATGCATATTAGCAACCTTACTATGCTGTTTTTTGGAACAAAAGAAGTTGAGTAACTATTCCTTTTTGATATAGAATGCAGACTAATGTTCGGCTATGCATGGAAAGTTGCAATATATTACGATTTCCTTACAATGAGGAACGTTTCCAGTAAGGAATTTTTTCTTTTGGCAAAGAAACTCTTACTTCAAAGTTGATAAAATGAAATCATGAATATGCAACAGAATTCTTTATATATTGCAATACTCCTGCAATACGGGACTATTGCAAACCATGGAAAGTTCGCAAGAATGGCAACGATATCGACTAAGGATTTTTTCGTCAAACAAAATCAATTATCCTTCAGACTGGATGATTAATGCGCCCTACGAAATTGAAATCTATGGCAATTTCCTTACAATAAGGCAATGTTGCAATCAGATCAAGGTTCGTCAGAAAGCAAAGCAATAGCCTAAGGATTTGTTACTAAGTCAAATTGATCTTCTTTCGAACTGGGTAAAACGCTGCTTATTGGACCACCAATAATGAATATACATTGTAGTCGAAGTTACATAATATTACTGATATTTATGCATAAATGTCCCAGAATCCAAGGCATTTTTGCCTATCCTCTAATGATATAAAAGGAATGAATGATATTTCTCATAATCATGAAAGAATAAAAAGAACGTTGTCATCACTATTATTAGCCAACTTTTCAGAATGAAATTAATGTTAATGTATTGGTATTTTCATGCTGGGAATGTTTATAATTTGATGTCATTTGTTTGGAAAAATGTAGTAATCAAGATGCAATCCATTACTACCCTAATGCTGTCCTCCTTCTATTTTAATATATCTTGACCTATTTATTGATTTATATTTTACTTTTTATTGAGTGATATCTCTTTCTGTATTTCTCTTTACCTTCTCTTACTTTCTAATGAACACTTCAATATTCTTAAGAAACTTCTTGAATTTTTCAGTTAAAACGGCCCCCTGAGGGATTGTTCCATATGAAAAGCGTTCATCTTCTGAATAATAATAATAACATGTTCCATTCATCAAAGACTATACTTCAAGCGTTCATTGACAATTCCTATTCAAATTACTACAATAGTCCTTCCTACCTTGAGCATTGCCCAACACTTTCTAGATAACTTGGTATCATAAATTGATGATTCCTTTGCACATCGATTTCTACAGTTGAGTTGAGGAACCATCTGTATTTAACTTGTTTATGAATGAATATCATTACATCTTAAACATTTTAACTATAGCTTGTTACTCATGAATAATACTGAGTACCTTTAATTTTGAAGAATTTCCTTAACAAAATTTTTCAAAGAATGTATTTTGTTTCCTGCATGTATTTGATCGGAGTAAAACATGTCTACGAACGGTAACAGATGGGTTGTCGGAACTGCCAATCTATGATATAGCTTTCAAAGCAGATGAAGAAAAAAAAAAGTTTG
This sequence comes from Macrobrachium nipponense, assembly GCF_015104395.2. Lineage (NCBI taxonomy): Eukaryota > Metazoa > Arthropoda > Malacostraca > Decapoda > Palaemonidae > Macrobrachium > Macrobrachium nipponense. The sequence continues at coordinate 29,684,226 of NC_061110.1, read as the reverse complement.
TTATTTCACGTAGTCTGTAGTAAGTTCAGAAACCCGAAATTAAGTAAATACTTTTTTTCGATTATTTCATGGTCAAAAGTTAAGTACTCTTCTTCCAAAACCCGACAGCCAGTGGCATTTTCGCTACGGGGGAGGACTGCAGGCAAGTTCATTTTTACGGTTGAAGTTGAATTTAGATATCCCATTATACTTATCATTTCAAATTATGGATAAAGGACGGTAATGAGAATAATCTAACTACTTTCTTCACCCATCTTTGAAACTGCAGTTGTCCACTTCCGCTGGTTTTCTAAGGTGGCCACAGACGGCGTTACGTACATTACTTTGTGCTCACCTTTCAATGCATGAGTCTCTTCTTCAGGCTTAACATTCTCACCGCCATTTAGAGTC
>NC_061110.1:29663836-29673836 GCF_015104395.2 Macrobrachium nipponense | reverse complement strand
CAAACTGGTGGGAACTCTTACCTGTTGCCAACGGTGCCCTGTCTGTAAGATGTCACGAGGCTTATTAAGGACTGCGTAAATATAAAAATACTATTTATTTCCCAAAGCAATTGGTTATAACAAAGAACAAAATGATTAACAAGTCATAATGGCATAAACACCCAAATCTACCCATAAAGAAACCAGTAAGATAACATTCTACCCTCCTGACTAAGGTTACACTCTCAAACCCCAAAAAGTCATATTGTCTAGTGTTAGTCAGTTAGAGAATTCCGTTTCTAATCAACCATGGAATCGGACCCATCTGTAATAAGATAATAGTTATATAGACACACCCCAAGTCACTCTTTTCAAAGTATTTTACGTAAAGAGAGTATTTTCACACTTCTCTCTCTTTTCCAAAAGGTAAACAGTTTTTCAAAGTTTTTATAGAACGTTTTCCTACCTTTTCGATGGGCGTTTTCTCCCGACACTCGGAGCAACCACTTGCCGTTAACTCTTTTGCACAAAGAATGCGTCTTCCACAAGTACCCTGAACCAGTAGGCCTGTAATACGCGTACAAAACGAATGCACATGCCTCGCAAACGGGGAACGACCTCTGAGACAAGTTGCTTGTTCAGCAAATACCTTTTTCTCCAATATGAACTAGCAGCGTACCACCCCTTGTCTCTAGGCGAGTAGAGCTATGTGACTTTATTATTATATAAAACACTTTAAACATATTATTAGCCATATATATATATATATATATATATATATATATATATATATATATATATAGATATATATATCTATCTTATATATATATATATATATATATATATATATATATATATATATATATATATAGATATATATATATATCTATATATATATATATATATATATATATATATATATATATATATATATATATATATATATATATATATATATATATATATATATGTGTGTGTGTGTGTGTGTGTGTGTGTGTGTGTGTGTGTGTGTGTGTGTATGTAAAAATAAGTATGCTCAATTTTTTGTCTCAACACTTAACTTCATAGATATAGCGACCAAAAAATTACCTAAATATTATAGTATTACTAGGGAAAATATGCAATAAGCTTTATTGTAACAATAAAAACACCGTTCTAGACATCTAGACATCTAAAAAGATTAATTAGTTTTTAACTGAAAATGAGAAAATGAAAAACAAACCTTGACTTTCCCTATGAATGAAATATTGTCAAACTTTTCATGCATGAAAACCCTTCCTCGATGAATTTCTATTGTACAGTGGTACAAAGGCCGTCTGAAATGGCCAGTCAAAGCGTCTTTTATTTCAGAATATGAATTTTACATTTTTTATATCATGTGCACCAGCAATCAGACCACCTCGACGCTTCGCGTATATCCAGCGCAGTCAGTTTCTTTGTTACTTGACGACTTCAATTCTCGCAGTATATCCTTTCTTCTTCTCATTTTTTTTTCTGGATGATTTAATTTTACTTTTTTGTGGTTGTTTCTGTACGGAATTTTAGTAATCATCATAAACACCATTAGGCTTTAACTCCCTCGTTTTAATTTTGTGCAGAAGAAAATTAAAACAAGGATGGCTTTGTCTGACCTTCCGCTCTTTTTCTGTTCTCAGTTTTCTGTCCGCCCTCTGATCTTAGCCTCAATAGTTTATATATTTTATTCAAGGTTGAATTCAGCCATAATCGTGCATCTGGCAAAGGTATAGGACGGGCCACCATCGCGCATGTTTAATGTAGCAATATATCAAGAACCACCGAAAGGTAGATCTATTATCGGTGGCCTTCATTATACGCTGTGCAGAAAACTCGATTGCATTTTTTACTTGTTTTACAATAGAAGCAGTATGGTTTGTAATTGTTCTTTTCTGGTTTAATTGCATTATTGATATAAGTTTTATATCATTTTTTACACTTGTCGTAGATAAGTTGCATAGAGATATAAATTACAAGTTATTAGAAAATCCTTTCGACAAAGGCAGTCACGCTCTCATGTTATAGCTACTATTGTCGGTATCATTTCATCTGTCCACTCACGGGCGTATGGGCAGTACCACGTGATTGGCTGAAGATCAATGTTTCCGATATCGTTGGCTTATTGTGATCATAACTCGTCGATTTGTATTCATAACATACCAACAGAAGCCCACGAAAGACGAGTTTGCTTCAAACAATCGACTCAAATCAAACATTAGCGAACGATGAGCGCTCAGGAATAATGATTCATCTCATTAGTATAGCTCAGACCACACATAGAAGGCCTATGCTCAAAAACTGTTCAACTCACGAGATTTTCTTATAATGTAAACTTTAATGTATGTGCAGTTTCATTGCAGGCCCATAATAATCTATTATGATACCAAAGAAATATCTACGTCATTAAAATTAAAAATAGCGGTAAAACACTAAACATGAACTAATGAAGCTAGGCCTACGTTAGTGATTCGCCTGATATTTTATTTTACTGACGTACTTTAAGCATATATTCATTCTATTCCAGTAAAAATTACTCTTTAATTTTAACTCATTATCGTTCAAATGTCCAACAGCTTATGCCTAGGCTAGCCTTTTCTGCCCTGGATGGCAGGAACTGAATGGGATATAAAATTTAGATAAATAGTTATTTAGCTGAATAGTCCCTAAAGTGTCCAGACACTGAGCTATTAAAATGATTTGCATGCTTGAAAAAATATATAAATATGCTGAGTATTCTGGAAAGAAAACCACGACACCATTGCTATCATGTCATGTCATAACTGGAATTTCCTGCCTTCCAAGCTCGTAGACAACTTTCTTGCTTATTTGAAATATTACCCTACTCATGTGATCTACATGCAAGAAATAATTCAAATGACTCCTACTCGCATTGCCAGACCCAGATGTCTTTTTATGCACCTGCAGTGAGGAGAAAAATAATTGTTTAAAGTCCATCGTTCTTTTCCGTTTGACGGGAGTAGACTGTTTGTTATATTATCGGCATAAATAAGAAACATTGATATCAGCCAATCGAGAGCTATTTATGCGTTTTGCCACATCTACCATAAACCTACGTTGGCGAGCGAATAGATGAAATGAAAACCGACTCTAGTTAGCAATGGTGACGTCGATTGAAAGGGAGAGCATCATTCTTATTACAATTCTTAGGTAACTGAATTTTTTATTACGGTATCAAACAATAGAGTTTAATTATTTTTTCAACATATTTAGGATCAGGAATGGGGAACTGTCTTGTCGGGTCTTCGAGCACTTGACTGACTCATTCAAGATAAAACAATTGAGATCGTTATTATGGAAGTGAACAAAACGTTACAGTAAGTAATATCCATATATAACATCACAGCATAAAAACCACCATAGTCGAAGTACGCATTGAACTCACGATTAATTGTATGATCTACGATGAGTATATAAAGAAAAATCAGCCTGACTTTAATTGGCCGAAAACCCGTTAGTCATAAAATAGACAATGGTCGACTAAAGTGAAATCATAAATTAGAATCTACATTAGAACAGATTTACTTCATATGAGAGATCCCTTCATCACAGGCTGAAATACAATGGGGGACCGGCTAGGAGCCTATTGTCGATAATGCCCTACAGCCGCTGTAGGAAGGTTTCCTTAGGGGCCTGGATGAGATATTCTCCCTAAGACAATGAAAGGCTGCCGATAAGATGCACCATTAAAGGGCAGGCACATTGGGTTATTAACCTCACCTACAATGGCAGCAGACAAAGAGAATTCTATGAAGACGTGATCTTTAAAAAAACAAAAAATGAGAAGCGCAATATAAGTCAGGGCAATTTACCAAGTTATCAAACTAAAATTTGAACAATAGAAATATCGCAGCTGTTAAGTCAAAAAGATGTTCGTAGATTACATATAATTTTTCTTATATAACAGAAATGAATACACACACACGCACACACACACGCGCGCATATTATATAATATATATATATATATATATATATATAGGATATATATATATATATATATATATACTATATATTATACATATACATATGATAGATATATATATATATATATATATATATATATATATTATATATCGAGCTACAATATCCTTTAATACTTAATTCGCTCTACCTCGGATATAATATATATATATATATATATATATATATATATATATATATATATATATATATATATATATATATATGTGTGTGTGTGTGTGTGTGTGTGTATATATATATATATATATATATAATATATATATATATATATATATATATATATATATATATTGATTATCTCGATCAATCTTGTATCTAAAACAACAATGACATGAAGATCAAACGACTATTCTAAGATTGTCTTTAAGTTATTTATGAAAAAAAATTAATGTAAATGAAAACAAGAAATATCGTCATCATTAGTCTCCTTTGTTCCTTCTGAAATCTTAAACTGCATAGCCACGATGAAGTAAGACGTCACTGTGCTCGCAATCTGTGAAAGATGACATTTGGGAAAGTACATATCAAAAGGACTTATGATGTTCAGTCTATCATCATACATTAGAAACATAATTAAGAAAACTAAAAACCTTACAGGAAAGAGACATCCTCATCTCAGGCGAAACAAGTCGAAAGGAGCAAAATCCAAGTCTTTCTCCAGATGTGTAACGATCCTTTTCAACTATTGACTGGAAAAATAACATTAATTTTACATGGAAGCTTCACAAGAATGTGTATATCATAAAATAAAGAAAATTATGAATCTTGTTATGAAGAGTAAAATATGATGTGTAGATAAAAATCAGTTGTCTTACTCCTTAGTAGCTTAAACAAGAAAAACTACTTTAAATATGGTTTTATACTTCTAATTATTGTCTGTGCCTAATTTCAGAGTTTATGGAGTTACAAACATTTGATTTATTTTTTTGCAGTTTCTGCATATAACAATGGTTTGACATTGTATTAATATTGTATTTCTAACATACTTATGCCTACTATTGTTATATATCATATATATATATATATATATATATATATATATATATTTATATATATATTATATATATATATATATATATATATATAATATATATATATATATATATATATACATACATAGCCGGGGGTAAGGGGGAAAAGAAAAGACTTGAACCAAACGCTTTCATGTATTTGTCTACAACTCATCATTGTTTAGGTACAAGTGCCAAGCAATAGTTGTTTGTTCCTAATTTGCAGAAGTTTATAGAATTTTTAGATTTATATGTATTATATAGACATAATGTTGTAAAATAGTCAAGATTATTGCTTGTTAAAAATCCTAATTCATTAGCATATAGTTATGCATAATAAGGAGACAGAATAATGTTGTTGAAATAAGCTGTAACATAACATTCCCACACTTATCTACAAACAAAAAAAATCTTGCACATCGTTATTTCAGAACTTAAAATAAATAGCATATTAGATGTATCTTTGAAATATTATCTGCTATTGAAATAAGAACTATATCATTAGCGAAGATTACGATCCATTACAGTAGACTAGCAGTCTTTTCTAAGGTGAAACTATCTAACAATAGGTGACAACTCCTATTCTTTGGAACGACGGCACTGGCAAATGACCGCATTCCGGTTGCTATTGACAGTTGTTGCCGTCACAATATCGTAGGTTTATTGATATACATATACTTATACCTTTTTGGGGTAATATAAGATTAGACCATAATATATTCGCGAAGAAAATTAAAAAACATAATATTGTGGACAAAGTAGGAAGATGGCTAAAAGAATTTTTGCTAAACAGAAAACACATAGTTATTGCAAACAATGAGAAATCGGATGAAGCTAAGGTAATATCCATTGTGACACAAGGTACTGTGGTCGCTGCATTGTTGCTTGTTATTATGATTCCAGACATAGGCAGTAATGTTAAGGACTCGGTAGTGAGTAGTTTCGCCGATGACACAAGAATAAGTAGAGAAATTACTTGTGATGAAGATAGAATCTCGGTACTAAGAGACCTAAACAAAATATATGAATGGGTAGAGGTAAATGGGATGGTATTTAACTCGGATAAATTTGAATCAATAACTTATGTAGATAAATCACAAATGCTATATGCATATAGGGGACCTAATAACGAGACAATACTATTGGTAAAATACAAAGCAAAAATGGGAATGTTGTTACGGTACTTCAAAACAAGAAAAGCCGAACACACGATTATGCTTTATAAAACGTATGTACGTAGGCCATTTGAATATTGCAATATAATATGGTATCCACACTACTAAAAGGATATAATACAAATAGAGTGCACAAAGGTCCTTTACAGCTAGAATATAAGAAGTTAAGGGCCTTGACTACTGGGAAAGACCAATTTTTGAAATTATTTAGTCTAGAATTGAGAAGACAACGCTACATGATAATACAGGCATGGTAACAGATAGAAAGATATACTGGAAACATCATAGAGCTAAAAATATCAGAAAGAGCGAGCAGAGGTAGATTAATAGTGCCGAAAAACTATACCAGAAAACTAAGGAAAGCACACAGGGACATTAATCCACTACACACCAGCATCGATAATGCAGTGTCTATTCAATGCGTTGCCAGCTCATCTGAGGAACATCAGGAGTGAGCGTAGATGTGAACCCGAACGAGCTGTAAGGTCTATAAGGTCTGTAATGTCTCTCTCTCTCTCTCTTTTTCTCTCCCTCACTCTCGCTCAAAGTTCTCGAAGATGCTTGAAGATGGTTAGGTTCTCAATAAAGAAATTTAACGATAAAAAAATCAACAGAGAGCTGGTTTCTTTGTCCAAATAATAAACCAAAAATAATAGACGAATAAAATCGTGGGAGAAAAAGATGTGACAAAAAATAAGAGACTAAATTCGGCTATGAGTCAAAGGAAATTCGTCTTATTTTCATGACAACGAAGTTGCTTCGAAAACAGTAATTCAGGTTGATGCATATTTACTCCTAACTTGTCATTGCTGGCGATATATTGATACCATTATCTCTCTCTCTCTCTCTTCTATCTCTCTCTCTCTCTCTCTCTCTCTCAGACAAATATAATCTACAAGCGTCTGGTACTTGTAACGCTCACAAATAAGCATCGTTTGCTGAACAGATGTCAAACTTCCTAACATATTGCTGCCGATATAATGCCCCCCCCCCCCCCCCCCCCCCTTCCCCCCCCCCCTCTCTCTCTCTCTCTCTCTCTCTCTCTCTCTCTCTCTCTCTCTCTCTCTCTCCCCAAGGAAGCATCGTTTACTGAACAGATGTCAAACTTCCTAACAAATCATTGCTGGCGATATAATGTCCTCTCTCTCTCTCTCCTCTCTCTCTCTCTCTCTCTCTCTCTCTCTCTCTCTCTCTAAGCATGCATCGTTTACCGAGCAGATGTCAAACTCGCGCCTGATTTTCTTTACAAGAAAAGATTTAAAAAGCTCAGTATATCTGCATTGCAATCTTGAGCAAGAACATCTGCAAAATCACAGCACCGACAACAACTGTTTTGTCTAAATTGTGACGCAAATGTTCCTTCGTAACGGTGCGGCAGCCAATTAACAATGCGACAGTCACTCTCAATTCACAACCAACTGCATTGAGAGAGAGAGAGAGAGAGAGAGAGAGAGAGAGAGAGAGAGGATATACAACATTTGAAGTTACATCAAGCGTATGAAATCGTTCAATGAAAGACCTTCTATAATACCACACTCGCACAGTGAGTATGCATCTAGTGATATATAAGTAAATAAAAGAAATAAATAAGAAATAAAAGTAAACACCAGGTGAACCCCATATGAAAATATCCTATTGTTGCACACGTCATCATAACATTACAAGGAGAGCGCCTGACTTGAATTTATGTCAAGGAAGTTGATATACTGGAGACAAATGATAAATTTCCGTTTTTCTAAAACATATAAGAAACGTGGAAATTTCCACGGTATGTTGAAAATCCAAAAATTTGCATGGAGGAATTTCTAAAGGAAAGGCATAAAAACACACGCACTTGCATTGTCCTCACGGATCACTCCTATTTTACTGCGGCTTCCTGCGATCGATGAACGAGACCTCGAGGGATTCAATGAATTATGAAATGTAAGACTATATATTATAGGCAGGCACTAGGGGGGCACTTCCACCCATTTGGGCGCTGTAAACCACGGAAAGAGGGAGGTGGCATGGCTCGACATCAAGACAAAGAGATCCTGAAAACAAAGAGACGAAAGACGAGGAGGATCTCAGAGTAAGACTTAGGAAGAAACAGACAGCTGTCGCGAAGGAGGAATAGTTGCAGAAGTTGAAAACAAGAAAGAAAGGAAGAGCTAACAGATATTAAGAATAGCTAAGGGAAAGCCACAGGGGTATGGAAGCTCCAGACGCATTTCGAGAGAAATGAGCAGAAAGATTGAGGCTTCCGAAGATAATCTCATCAACAAGACACCATGAATAACGCGAATATCGGCTTAACCATCACCTGCAGGTCAAAAAACAAATCAATCATTAGGCAATAACGGCGGAGGATGAAGATTCAGAAGCACTAAAGTGGCCGAACGCTCCTGCCCTTTTCCTCAAGTCCCATGCATTCTCCAAAGTCTGGAGCCCCAGACTTCACACTCCGCCGTCAGCATTGGTCATCCCTCACTAACGAGCTGCATTCAGATCTATGGAGTCTCTCTTGAAAGGGTGGGAAGCATTCGTAAGCAACAGAACAAACTAGGAGAAATATGATTAGAATTCAGCTCAATTCTGAGGGGTGGTTTTCCCCGAAGTCGTTTTAGAATCCTTAAGGCTCCTGGTCTTGCCGGCCACCCAGGAAGTTCGACCTAGGGAGAAATAATGAAATGAGATTCACTTGCTGACGCGAAGACTCAAAAGATAAAGATGGACTAAAAATCGAACTGTACCCCCAACGCCATAAGGTTCACTGGATCCAAAGACTCTAGATGCAAGCTTTGAGATCCTTAGAAGCCATCTTTGAAGGCTTAGGAGTTCCCATACGTCTGATTTGAAATCCAAGGTGAAGGAAAGCTCAGAGAAAAGAATAGCAGCGGAAGACGACGATGCGACAGCCCTAAAAGCTTTCCAGAGAGAAGCAAGCTGAGACCTGAGGACCAGATGTGAGCGGATGAAATCTTGGATTGCAGAAGATGAGGGAAGATTTCAAGTTGAGACTTAGGAAAAAACAGACATCTGCAATGAATGGGGAATAGTTTGGAGAAGTTCAAAATAAGAAGAAAGTAAGAGCTCATAGATACAAAGTGAATAACTGAGGGAAACCCACACAAGTATGAAAGCTCCAGCCAATTGAAACAATGCCCAGTGAAATTGAGGCCCCCGAAGATATCATCAACAAAACACCACGAAGAACGCGAATATCGGCCTAACCAACTCCTGCAAGCCAAAAACAAACCAATCGTTATGCAATAAGAGAAGAGGATGCAGACTCAGAAGCACTAAAAGCTCTCCAAACAAAAGCAAGCTGGAGGCCTGACGATAATGATAAGGAACTAAGGAAAATAAAGGATATGGCAGAAAGGTTGATGAACTAGCAACCAAATACGTCATACTAGGAAAAGCTAAGGAAATGACAGTAACCAGTTTGGTGTACCCTGTGCCAAGTAAGTATCATTCTAATTACAACTAGATGCAATCTATTTAGTGTACGCTGCGCCAAGGAGAGTATCATTCCAATTACAATTAGAAGCAATGTATTTGGTGTATCCTGAGCCAGGTAAGTGTGCGTCCAATTACAACTAGAACCAATATATTTGGTGTACCCTGTGCCAGGTAAGTATACTTCTAAATACCAACCCTAGAAGATGCGATTTAGGATTTTGGTGTACCCTGTGCCAGTAAGTATGCTTCAAATTACAACTAGAAGCAATATATTTTGTGTACCCTGTGCCAGGTAAGTATCATTCCAATTACAATTAGAAGCAATGTATTTGGTGTACCCTGTGCCAGGTAAGTATGCTTCCAATTACAACTAGAA
>NC_061110.1:29631336-29656336 GCF_015104395.2 Macrobrachium nipponense | reverse complement strand
TTTGAGCGACATTCCCATTAATTAGAGAGATGCTGACGATTGCTGACATTCGAATGGGCAGTTAGTTAATGACGGCGATTTAAGAAATGCTTCGTTAAAAGCAGCGATAAGAGAAACGCTTAGACGACATTACTGGCGCGTAAGAAGCTGTGTCCTTCGTACAACCTTTGGCGGTGATTAAGGAAATGCTTAGCTGACATCACTAGCATTTGCTAGTTTCTTGTTTATAGCTTTGATGTCATTAATATGCAAGTTCTATCACAGGAGTAGTATTTACTGTGAGCCTCATAATTTCAAATCATAATATAACTTGTTTGACCTTTAGAATTTATGAAGTCCATAATTAACTTCATGTTGTAACTATGAACTACTTGGATTAATACTACTCCTGTTACACAAATTCAAGGTTATTAATATATTAGATGCCGTTCAAATGATTTTCTTTTCAGTGTCAAGTCACTTTTCAGCCTTGCATCCATCATCTTTCTCTGACACCCCAGCAGTACTGGTAAACTTTGCTTCGCCCTCTTCATATCTGATTCATAAATATATTTTTCGGGTGGAAGCAGAACCACGTATTATGCATAAATATCACAGAATGTTGCGAACAAAATTTCTGTCTAACTAAACTTTAGGACGATTAAATGTGTTTATGTTGCATTATTACATCGGAGCCTTACGCAGAAAAGTTGAGGTAACTGGAAATAGTTCGTTGACCAAAGGTGGTTTTATATATCCTGTTTTCTCTCACAGATATTTCTATAGGTTATAATGATGGTGATAGAATACGTATGAATACAAACATTTAAGACACATGAATGGATATTTTCGTGCCATGTAAGATATAAACGAGACATCGAAATGATGAAAAATTAATCGGTGCCAACAAATATGCTTATATTTTTCGTAATTTCAAAGGAAAAAAATAAATTTATTGGTAAAAAATTCGTTATCCTCGGATCCCCGGACGCACTCTGTTGATGGTTCCAACCTATCTGCTGTGACCCTTAATCCTGATTACTTTTCCTCGCCACGAAGTAGATGTATGAAAAACAGATTTTCTTTTGCTTTATTTCTTCATTTTTACTCTTGAACGATTGTGTGCCTAGCCAGTTCCTAATGTGAGTTAAAAAGATTTCAAATTTTAAACATTTTTTCTCCTTTGAAAATTGTGCATAGATTAATTTAGTAGAAAGTCAATCGTACTGACATTATCTTTTAATTCCATATTTTTATTAATAGACGTTTATACATAAAGCTAGCCTCCTAAATTATTTCAACGGGAACGGAATTTTCATATCTTCCGTGCTGTTGTTAATTCCCAATGAACATTTCTCAAAGCAAATATCTTCCCAGAAAATCGACTGTATACCATTTCATTATCAATATAAATTCATGTATATTTCTTACTTTTTTCAGATAGTGGTTACCATGACTAAAAGCACCACTTCATATATTGAAATAAGGATTATAAAATAAGCAAGGATGCAAACATTGGAAAGTTTTTAAATAATGAAGTCACGATTAATTGATATTTCGAATTATAGGAAATGGGTTAACAAATATATATAAAAAGGAAGATACTGAGAGAGAGAGAGAGAGAGAGAGAGAGAGAGAGAGAGAGAGAGAGAATATATATATAAATATATGCACCACACACACACATACGCATAGTAACTAAATCGCTTGTGATGCATTTAGCGTTTCCTAAGAGTGTATTTGATCATATAACATTAAGGGAGCAAAGGTAAAGTTGCCCAGTGAAGTGAGACAATAACACAAACAACTCCATGATAGAAAAAATTATTCCGCTCCCTCTCTCTGCAGGTCGAGTGCACTAGCGTCATGTACTGCATAGAGATGACCAGTTCAATAGTAAAATGAAAGAACAAGGAAAAGACTTTGCCATTCGTGGAAATTTTAACAGTGACACTAAAAAGCTGAAAGAGAAAAGAAAGGTAAAACTAAATAAAAAAAGATGGGTGTATAAATAAATAGAATGTTTTACAGAGAATGTAAAAGGGGAAGCTAATATATGATAGGGGGAAATCTGACAGTAACTGATATTTAACCGAGCAAAGTTATTCTTTCAGAGAATATAAAAATAATACATTCTATAAGGAAGGAAATCTGGTGTTTTTTTATTCATTTATTTTCTGTTATTTTTTCCGTAATCGTTGGAAACTTTCTGGCCCTGATTTTATGCTTTACTGATGATGGGAGTGTTTTCCAATATTACTAAATTCATATCAGCAATTTTATGAGTGTAAGTAACATAGGGGACAGGCTATCAACATCACTATTTGGTTAGTTTTATTACAAAACAATATCTAACGGGAAAGTGTAATGCTGAACCGATATGAAAGGGGAACAGTCCATCTCTTTCATGAATGATAAATGCTATGTAAATATAAGAGCTTTCTAAAATTGCGTTATGTATGTGTGTGGAGAGAGAGAGAGAGAGAGAGAGAGAGAGAGAGAGAGAGAGAGAGAGAGAGAGAGTATGCAAACGAAAATGAACGAACTAGGAGAAATATTTTATTGTTCGACCAAACTGCAAAGTATGTGAAACTCATATGGGGAGTTACTTGGGTGGTACAAATGTTATGAAGAGAAGAATATGTGATGTGTGGACCTTCCTGAAAAACCTGGTTTGGAGTACAAAATGTTTTAATCAAACTGCTAATCTTGTAATCACTTCAAGAGCACTTTAATAACTTTTGTATAAACACTGGTCTGAATCAGGCTCATTACCATAGGTAGACACACAAATGACTGAATGCCAGCTGAAGCTGACCGTTAGGAATAGAGTACAGAAATTGATAGACACAACATCGACCTACAACACCAAAACATCATTAACGTGTCTAAATCCCTTACACACTGTATCTTGCACATTTTAATTCATATTTGCAGATTTTCAACTCCTCTTTCCCACTAATATTTCAGAACTGTACAATTTATGGGGCATATCCTTTTACAAGTTATTCGTACTCTTCTTCTAGTTACTCATCTGTTTTGGAATATGGCGGATTAGAACTCAAAGCCATTGCTTTTAACGGCAGCAGCCAATGTAAATCAGAATCTTTGCAATGTAACATATACTACTATTATTGTAATTCTGGAACTATCTATTAATCAGCCATATATATATATATATATATATATATATATATATATATATATATATATATAAACTAAATGGTAACAATTGGAATAAATAATTGCTGTATATATCTCCGTTACATCATCTTATATTCGATCACCCGTGTAACATGTAGCATTCTCAGAATTTATTGATAAATAACATCCAAGAATTACATATATATATATATATATATATATATATCATATATATATATATATATATATATATATATATATATATATATGTGTGTGTGTGTGTGTGTGTGTAATTGTTGGATGTTATTTATCAATAAATTCTGAGAATGCTACATGTTACACGAGTGATCGAATATAATATGATGTAACGGAGATATATACAACAATTATTTATTCCAATTGTTACCATTCAGTTTGCGTCCCACTTCATAAAATAATCAGGTTCACATTCCTGTTTTCTGAATTCCTTTGCCCTTGTCAGAGCTCTCGAAGTGAAACATGAAATTCTCATAAATTATTGAAAATCAACAACTTTCCCCAATTGACGAACGATGTCTTCATTTAAATTTAACCAACAATGGGAATAGCAATGTATATATTTCATATTCCAAAGAATACATTGATATATCTTTCACTGCATGGCCTGTAGGAATTTCCATTTTTTTAGTCATGTCAATAGAACACAGTTACTTCAGAGTAATTGCATGAAGGAAACAGGAGAAAATTTAAAAAGAACTTCTTGCATTTCTCTCCGTTCCATAACAGAGCTTTATTGCTATTTCATCTTGAAACTGCAGCCGTATGCACAGTTGTTTTGTTTTCTTTTGTAAAACGTTTTTTGCATGAATTGATCTTTATGATAAATTCCATTTATGTTTAAAACTAAACAGACATCTGAATATGTAATTGTGATTCAGTATGGTTTTCATATGGTTTTGATATCTGGTTATCAGTCTGCTCCAAATATATCTATGTGTAAATATGTTGAGACATTTACGGGACTATTCTTGTCTGCATAGCACAAAAATACATACATTTATGAAATATACAAACTGGTATCGATAGATAATTTCTTAAATTCTCTGTCTCTTCACCAGCTCTCCAGTTATGTAGTCTTAATAACAATCTTGCGTATCTTCACCCTCGTTCCGAGAATGAAATCTTAGTAATATGACGGTAGCTCCCCTACCTAAGACAAATTTCCGCCCCTAGGCTCCAAGGAACTCATTGCAGTCGAGAACCACTGAAGTTCAGTTCATTTTATACCTTGAGACTTAATACTGACACAAGAAAACGTCACTGTCAATCGTGTAAATATTATCACTCTATTTTATTTTAATTTCCAAAAAGTCTTCTAAATTGTAAGTTAAGACATAAAGTAATAGTTACTACGTTATTTATTTTCCATTTCTGGGCTCATATAATTCCATGTTGTACTATCTCCAACAACTTTATATTAAAGCTGATATGCTTCAGTTTTAATTAACTGAAACTGCTCAGCTTTGATATAAAGTCGGTGAAGATAGTAAGGCATCGAATGATCTGAGCCAGAAAAGGAAAATAAATAACGTAACTACTGATATATGTCTTTACTTATCACTTAGAATATTTTCTTGAAAATATAAATAAAACACAGTGCAAGTATTTATATTGACATTGGCGATTTCTTGGGTAAATATTATATTTTCGGTAATTTATGTTGTATTTTTACGAGCTAGTGTAGTGATTTCTTTTTGCTAGACTTTTCTCATTTCGAATACAAGGTGAAATGCTCAAAGGGGAAACAATTTTCTTTAACCACGATTGATTGATTTGTGGATATTAAAACTGGCTTCACAATATCTAGGTTATTGACGCCACCTTAACCAAAAATAACGCAACGTCAGAAGGGGTACAGACAGAGTGCCCGAATCATTGTCAGCCCTTTGACAGTCGTAGCAAATATAATTGTGTATTTCAGTATATATTAGTTTTATAATGAGTAAATGCGTAGCTATATTAACGTAAATTTTATTTTAATAATTATAAGAATTATATGAATTCAATTTTATATAATTGTTGTTCTTTTTCAGTAAAAAGGCTAATAAGATTTCGATGTCTGTCAACTCTTATAATAAAGACCAATTATATGAAATGAGTCTAGGCATTTCAAGGCGCATCAGATCTAAATGAGAAGCCGTTTACAAGATATCATTATATTTCTTTTCCTGGGACGGTCAACAGATTCTAACAAAAGAGCTCAGGCGTTACCTTGTGTGTGCTATTTATTTCCAGTCATAAAAATATGACATTGGTAAAAGGCTTTAACAGGATGAAAATTATTCAACGACATGCGGTTACTAAAATAATAGAAAGAAAGCTGTGGAATCAATAATTATTCAAGACATTCAACAAAATTTCCTATGCTAATTTCACGCCTTCATGTCCAGTAGCAGTGATCCAATTGTATCTTCTTTATATAAAATCATCACAGTACAGCGTTAAAACCAAACAATGGAATTACAGTTTGCTGTTTGTAAAGGAAACTGGTGGTCCCGAAGTGTGTAGTGGCTTTTCTAATATAATAACCACCAATTACCTTCACTTTCAGCAGAGATGAGTATAACTATTAAAAGGCATAAATAAAAAAGTAGAAGTAAAATAACAATATAATAACAAAATAAATATTAAGATTCTGATTTGTTTTAGCAGTACACAATACTTAAATTTGTATGCATTTCTCGGGCGTATTTGGTATCACAGAAGATTTCCGGGTAACTGACGTGGATACGTAGTTGGGATCCTGCTGTAAACTAGCGTATGTTTGTGGCGACGAGACTAGTTTCAATGTTTCACTAAGGACGGTCATCAACTGCCGTAACCATTCACACGACTCCGTGATTTGAAGCAGCTGTCTTGAATGTCATCCAAGTGTCCAACTTACAATAAATGGGATGCAGGCTTGCATCAATTAAGACACTAACGTCGGTAGGGGGAATGGGGCACTACCTCTGTGTGGCTAAAGAAACTTGTCTTACAAGCTATTTGGAAGTTAACGCAGTTTAAGCAAAATAATAGTTAATCTCATAATGTCTGGTATTTCATGACGATAGTATTTCATGATGATAGTCTCCCTTGTATTGGCATTTACTTCATAAAGGTTGTGTTATTTGGGCTAATGTATGTATGTAGTAGAGGTTATGTGTGGGTATGTTTGTGTGTGTGTGTATGTGTGGACATCCTAGACAAAGACATAGATAAGAAAATTGTCTAAGTCCGCTTGAAAATACACGAATCCCTCAATAATTAATTGTAATACTTTTTTTTCTACTCTTGTTCATAGAATCGTCCCTGGAAGGGTTCCGCGTCAGAAGTCTTTATTGTAGATTGAAAAATCCCGTAAAATATCTTCCACTTAGCTCACAAAGACTTTGCCATATATTTATCTACCCTATCAGATTTATGTCAGTCTCAACAAATTCATCTTATTGCAACCATCGAGCCTTAATTTTTCTCTCTGTCTTTGTCTCTCTCACTCTGTATACTATATATATATATATATATATATATATATATATATATATATATATATATATATATATATATATATATATATATATATATATATATATATATATATATATATATATATATATATATATGTAAATGTTACAATTAAAAATATATATTCCATATATAAATAAGCTGATGACCCAAGGAGTCACTGTTGAGATAGCAAGGAGTGTGATAGGGATTGATAAACAGAATGCAAGCTAGGCCTTGGCATGTTGTATCAGCGGCGCCCTGGTTTGCATTTGCCTGTGATAATCAAATCCATTGTTGTGTCAAACAGGTCACAGTGCTTTCACCTGAGAACCTGTTGACCTATAACCCATAGACGACTACGTGACTTCCTCTCATATGTTCGTCTGTCTGTATGTTAGTATGCTGAGCTAAGCTTTGCTCTCCTATGATTTTGTGAATGCACTGTAACTCAGAACTCTACTTCCCCTCCTAGCAGACCCTTGTGTTATTACAGAGCAAAACAAAACGAACTCTTTATTTTTTTTAAAGAAAAAAAGGGCAGTCCTGGAATATAGTTTCTTGTCTTGACTATGCATTTCTTTTTATTTACAAATTATGTAAAGTGGGTGCCACCACGAGTTTTTCTATTTTTGAAGGTAATATTGGTTAGGTTTCTTTTTCCCTGCGAAAAAATAATACTCTACTCCTCTTAATTAAAACTGATATGATATGGATAAATAACGCCTCAATTTCACTAATGTTTAATAAACAGTAAAGTAAACTTTACAGGTTCCTAAAACCTTTTCCATATTTATGGTAAAGGCGGAGGGAGGACAATGCACCTTGTTAACGCGGTAACCATGACAATAAATAGGTAGAATTCTTGCAAAAAAAAAGATAATAATTTACGAGTAAGCATATCTGGTACATCAATATCGGTGCAGGTTGAATATTAGCATAATTCACATGAAAGTAAGCTATCTTATAAACAGTTGATCATGAAAAAGCGCAAACGTAAAGGAAAAACTAAAAGTGAAAATTCCGAAAGGACAGAGAAACGACAGAAAATTTTACTTATATGATATAAGAGACTTAGGGACATTTACGAATAGGTTCATAAAAGTAATCAGACCATTAGTCACAAACAAGTAGTATATTCAAGTTCCTCATATGGCGAAAAGATTTAATCCTCCCCAGAGGATATAAGTGATGATAAAGAAATAAATCTAAGGTTCATCTAATCTTCAGTTTCTACTCTTCCTTTGGTATTTTCAGTGTTTCTGAATAAACAAAACTACCTCCTACTGCATCTAAGGCACATCAGATACAAAAGTACTGTCTTATTTCACTGATGTACTGAACAGATGGCCAACGTTGAAAGAGCCATACATGAATGTTAAGATATAATTTGGTTCCCGAGGTTTATGACCCTAGTGAAACCTGAAATAGTTTCATGTCCCCTGTAACGATTGGTTGCTCAGTTGACCAGTATTTTCTGGGCATATGTTTTGGAATCTATGTTACCTTTCATGACTATGAATTCAATGGAAACAGCAAAACTAGCAGTTGCATATGCTGTAATTTCGGTTTCCAACCATAACTGCAAACAGCAAAATAAACAGAACATAAAACTATCCTATCTATACCATTAAATGAAAACGAAACAATATTTTGCACAGATTAAAAGTATGATTATGGTGGAAAAAGCAAGAATCAGCTACTGAAACAGTGCGAATAAATTTTTTTTTTTTTTTGGCGATAATGCTGTAAGAGTACACCTCTCCATTATCCATCCATTATTCATAAAGGAATATGTTTCATATGTTCAAACATACACTTCTTTCGTCTTCGGTGTCTACTACCCTTTATTTCAGAGAAACCCTAAGTGAAGAGTGGTGGTAGATCTCACTAGGTATCCATTTCCATTAATATTCAAGGTATTACCTTTAGGTTTTCTCGCAAGTAGGGATTTGGGTTTTCAGGTAAATGATGCTGATGAAACAAAAGCAGTTCTCATTAACGCTAACCACACCAAAAGGTACAGATTCAAGGAAGATACAGTCTGAAAATATCATAACTAAGCAATTTGAAAATATATTCCCAATGACTGTAGGTATGGGCCTACAGTAACCCGGCATTCTTTTACCTAGTGTTTTGAATAATATTCTGTAGTTATTATTAAATTTCATGTTATGATCATCATCCAAACAATGAATTTCAAAAGCATTATTCTTAGTATTTATTATGTTGACTTTTATTTATTCAAAGGTATATCAAGGTAAAATTACTCCTGATTTAGCGATCCTGCCTTAAATGATTTAATAGATTTCGAAGAATTTGATTGCATTCCTGCGAGGAAAACTATAGTAAAAATCTTGACAACGAAAACAAACGTTGCTCCCAACTATTGACCTTTTTAACTTTCCTGAACATGGTTTCTGCATTGCTTGTTCACTTTTTGTGTTCGAATGCTTTTTATGATCATAGTTCCAGATCTTAAAAAGAGATCTGTTTGGACAAAATGTCAGGTCCATGAAAGATAATGAAAGTTCAAACGGACATTTAGTTAACGATTTGAACGCAAAAACATTTCCGGGCCTAAAAGACAACACTTTATCATTACACATTCCGCTGCTTTCACTTGTCAGTAATTTACTTTTCTGTTTGTTTCATTAGTTTCCCCCTTTGATTTTTTTCTCTTTTCGTTAACGGATGAAACAAAACGTTCTGTTTCTGGAAACCTTTAATGGTACATCTCATTTTTATTGACCACTTTTTTCTTTTTCATTATTTTTTTTTGTATTTTACTCATTAATTTCCTGTCAAATTGGTTTCTTTGTTGTAAGCTCACTAGGTCATTGTAACAGGGCTATTCCATTACTTCATTATTTTTATTCAGATTTTCCTTATTCAAATAAAAAGATTCTAAAAGAAAAGGAATACTACCTGTTCAGGGAATCAAAATGGTTTTCTATATCAGGACCATTTGCTGTAGCTATGATGCTCCGATAATATATTGCATTAAATTTTGTGAAACTATGGTTTGGAAACAAGAGCGCCAATATCGGGTGCGCCATGTATGTATGTATATATATATATATATATATATATATATATATATATATATATATATGTATATATAAATATAATATATATATATATAATAATATATATATATATATATATAATTATTATATATATATATTGCAGAAGGAAAGGAAATAAAACTATGTAGCCGCATCTGACAAATGACCGTGTACGTGATTGAAATTGAAACATTATCTCTGATTGGCTTATGAGTTTATCTAGCTGATACACTTCTCTTTTCTGAACTCTGCCTTTCTGCTTCCATTTATAAATACTGAGTTCATTCAAAGCGCTACCACTACTTTTACCCCATGTTCTCTGGCAGGTTATTTAAAAGAGCAAAATAAGTTCATCCCCAAAAGTGCTAATGGCCACTTGACCGTTAGTGACCAGCATCGGATTAATGCTGTCACCCATGAGCTTACAATGATCGGTCTTGGTTTGCCTGTTTGTCTCCAGTACTGATGCCCTGAGATCACAACAACAAAGCAATGAAAAGCCATGGCTGTATATTTTCTGGAGAATCCTGACCAATAAACACTTGGGTTTATTATATGCCTGGCTGACTACATGTGACAAATGAGATCCCTTTACTCCTTAGGCCTACTTTTAAAGATCCTCATGTAAGCTTAGATGGAGTAAACTTATAGAGGGACATAAGATGACTGGAGAAAGTTTTAAGAAGCAAAATTTAGAAGATGGCCGGGTTATAGCTGCCCCATGAACTATCACAAATTGTGATTCCAGTATAAAAGAATGAAAAGTCTTCCACCTAAACAAGTCTGACAATATGCAGAAAAGCCTTTATATTGCATTCCTTAAAAAATGATGTTAAACTCTTTAGCCTTGGCCCTCCACCTAAATTTACCCATCTCAATAACATTCCCAGATGGGGAAGACCTACACTTTGTCACAGTTCACTGAGACCCAGAACTACACGAGCCAGAAGAGTTAAGTACCCAAAATAATAATGTTAGGTGCAAGAAGGAATAAAAAGCAGCATAAAGAAAGTCATTGTCCTTTGGGAATGGTTTCAGTGTAATCAATTGCTACATTGTTATAGGATATTGGTGATGGAGGTAATTGTTACAATTATAAGGGCAGAGCATTTCTTGCTAAAGTAAGGAAGGTGAATGGTAAATTTGACTGAGAAAGTAAGATGTTAGTGGAAGAACAGTGTGACACTATAAAATTCTGATTCAAATTTCGTTTATAAAACAATTATATGAGAGGTTCCAAGTTGACGGGGTAAGCAGCTGTAGCATACATGCGTAGAATACCAAATTTTTGCAGAATCAATAAAGAGGGATGAATATGCATAACATAAAAGACAAGCTTTTTTGGGGTGTTGAGATTTGCAAGTTTTGATGATTAAAGCAAAGAGTGCTTAAAAAATGTATATGAGAATAACTGGTTTGTTATACATGCAGGTCTAAGAAAAGTGTATATTTTTATGCTTTTGGCTTGTCTAAATGTTTTATGAATAAAGTGATAGAAGTCGCAGAAATTACAGTAATGTAGATGCAAATTTGTGAGATAACAAAATAGGTCGTGAATGGGGTAGGCGGTTTAGCTACTACCTATAGATGATACACAGATTAATACAAGGGTAAATGGAAACCAGGAAGACAGCAATGACTGTTGATATTTTTTGTTAGAAGAAGAGATGTAGTTGACTCCTATAGGTATCACATACAAATAAAGTAGATGATGGTATGATGGGAAAAGAAGTGATCCACAGAATTGGTGAAGCACTGAAAGTAGTACACTTATTCAAAAGAAGAAGGCACTTCACTTGCCTGTACTGTCGAATGAGATGTAGATCTTTAATGAGATGCGGATGTTTATTGAGCGTATAAAAAGTTTGAACCTGGTGGAATGAATTATTTGTGTAATAATATGTGTTAAGAAAGAACATTATAAAGAACACAAAATTTTCCCATGGAACTTCTTTACATGTTATTCTATTCATGTTTGTCCTTAATTGATGCTAAAAATGAGAGCAATTGGAGAAAGAATCACAGTAGGTGTGATCTGCCTGCTCACTTTCTTCTTGCTATATACAAGTTTTTTTTTTTTTCAGTACCGTAAAAATACATGTTAGAAAATTTATAAGAGCTCCTTTAATTAATTTTGAATTTTTATCCAACGGAAATAATCGTGATTTCAATTTTCATGTCATCCTTAATGGTAATAATTAATCGTCATCATAGTACATTTCAACGAAAGTCATTAAGACTAACGAATTGTGCATCGAACGGACCCAAAAAGAAATAAGTTATAACAGAACATATATATATATATATATATATATATATATATATATATATATATATATATATATATATATATATATATATATATATATATATTTTTTTTTTTTTTTTAATAAACACTAAGCTTAGACAAAAGCTTTACAACCCTGCAAACGCGGCCACTAACAAACTGAAGAAACTATAACTTTCTAGAGTACGAAATATAATTGAAGGCACTGAAAACAAAAAACTTTTTTCTTGTTACTTGTGCCGATTATTGCAAAAGGTTTCCGGCAAAAAAGCAACGCAAAAATGTCTAATTTCCAGTAGAAGTGTCAATCTGAATAAAAGTCCGTCGGTGAAATGTCCATTTACTCACGAGTCTACTGGCCATAAGATGGATCCCTGGTAAACATTTTATATCAATATACGTCTGCTTTCCAATGCATGGATGTGAAATTTTTATCCAAAAAAAATCAGCGATACTGAGAAACAAACCCTCCATACAATGACAAGTTGTTTATGGTACGGTTCAGAAGATTAATTCGATAAAACTTCAAAGGTTCCACTCAGTTAGTTATTGCGGAGCAATAAACATGTTTTTCATTCCAGATGACTTATACATTTACTACATTGTCAATCGTAGAGTTATTTAAACGCAAGAGCTTTTTGGGTATATAAAAATAGTTCATCATTTCTCACATGGATTTCAACAAAATATTTCGGCTTATTCTGGACGATTGATTTATGTGACTTTGAGCTAATAAATAAATAAATAAATAAATAAATAAATAAATAAATAAATAAATAAATAAATAAATAAATAAATAAATAAATAAAAAATAAATAAATAAATAAATAAATAAATAAATAAAATAAAAATTCCAATCCGAACACTGATGTTTTCATCATAGCCCCGCCTCCTTAAGAAATGATTGTTTTTCACACGTCTTCTTTATATTTACTTGCATTGTAATATTACTCGTATGTCAATTTGTGTACTTAGAGCTGGGCATGGTAAAAAAAATAATAATAGTAAAAAAAAAAATCAAATATGCAATGATCCAAGATCTTCATAATGATATTATAAAATTTGGTACATCTTTTATCAGATATTAGTTGCAGATTTCACAACTCCAGAACTGAAATCTGTGGTGTCATCATTCATGCAAATTGCTCAACATTGCTGAACGCAGTCAAATCCGAACTGGTGATCGTTTGGAATGTTAATTAGTGTAACGTCACTCCCCTTTCGAGAGCTACCCAATCACTGGTGTGCAGTGAGAGGTGCCTAGCTGCAAAGAGACCTGGTCTTTCTTTCTTTTTTTTTCTATTGTTCCCTCTTATCTTTAGCACATATCCCGATGCCTATCTTACCGCACCAGCTCTTTAATTCAAATCTACTCGCACCCTACCAGCATCTAAAAGGTTCACTCCAAAATATTTCATAATCATCCTTGTCAACTTTTACCCAACGGAAATATTTTATGATTTAGTTGTTGACGAAGTACCAATAAAGGGATAAACGAAAATATAACAATCAAAATCTTGAAATTGATTGTACTCATAACTGTATTATATCAAAATCCGTAAATAAATAAGCAAAATGTAGGCCTTTATTATAAAGAATGTGTTATTTACGCAAGTATAAATTTATTTTGTGCTACTTTGATAAATACTTCTACATCGTTTTTTATTTAAATGTAAATAATTTCTTCTTTCGATGCAAGTATGGACATTATATGTATATTTCCAAGTAAAGCCATTAACCATGCAGAATTATTTTTTAAATCCAAGAACAAAAAATTTTAAACGGAAGGAACTGTTTCTGAAGTCATTAATCGAAATATTGAAAGCAAAAAAAAAAAAAAAATCAGTTTCAAAGAACATCATATGATTTATATATTTTTTTAATATTTCCTGCCGAAAGCAAATTAAAGAAGAAATCACAGTTGCCACTTATTAAAGGGCAGGGTCAACTGGGTGTCTATGCGTAATTAGATTCGTTGAAAATGAATTTGATTCCTATACTAATTTAAATACCGTCTTCCGTTATGAATTAAATGTAAGATGAGAACAGGTGCAAAAATATAGAAATCAAATTCATTTTCAACGAATCTAATTACGCATAGATACCCAGTTGACCCTGCCCTTTAATAAGTGGCAACTGTGATTTTTTCTTTAATTTGCTTTTGGCAGGAAATATTAAAAAAATATATAAATCATATGATGTTCTCTGAAACTGTTTTTTTTTAGCTCCTTTCCTCATTCTGATTCCCGCTCCTTTTCAGTATCCTCAACATTTGTACATTTTTTTCTGTCCCTCCATTTAAAATTAGAGCAGCCCACTAAGTACTACGGTACCTCTAGTCTAGCTGATGCTGCTACAGTCCCCGATTACTCACTCATGTGTCAGGAAAGGTTTGGAAAAGTACTTCAAAATTTAAATGTTCTGCTGTACCTACACGTATCTTTAAGAAGCCAAGTGAACCATTGAGATATTCAATTCACGGCTTAAAATAAAAAATAAATAGACATTGAAAGTGTTTCATTGAACAATGAATTCGTGGTAGTGAACACATGTCTATTATGCACTAATCGAAAAGTATTCCCTGCTTCGAGCAAATCTAAAATGTTCTAAACTACTTTTACGGAATACAGTTAAAATAATTATTAAAAACAAAACAATCAAGGCTCGCCTGAGCGTAAATTACGATAAAGTCGAATTTCAATGGAAGACTGAAAAGATATATAAACCGTAAGGAGTGACCATATATGCCAAAAATGATTTAAAGCAAAATGAATCGCCTATTAAGCAACAAACTTAATGCACGGACTCGGATAAGGGTAACATTTTGAATGAATGATTACAACAAATGTAATTTTCTCAAACAAAAAATACATGCAAGTCGACTCTTAAATAACTTAGATTCTTCTTTACGATCTTTTCAAATAAAGGAAAAGAATGTTCTTGGCATTCATCTGAAATAAAACAGATAATTTTTCTCCGTTCTAAACACCGTCCTTCGTTCATGACGTGCCACCATTGTCTCTTATTTCATCAACAGAGCTTTGTTGTAGTGCACAGCTGATATCTTCTCTTTGCTTCCTCGGGAATCTTTGGTGGCTTTGTTGAAGTATAGATTTTTCCATTTCGGCAGTGGCGAAGGATAGTTCCGGAGGGTTCGTGACTGGAGTTCTAACAGCAGCGTATCTTGAGAGAGACTCGATGCCGCCTTTGTATATATATTGAGGTTAGTCACTGCGTAAATATTTCTACTTACCTTGGTAGACTCGCTGATCGGTAGTCTCTGGTATAAGCATGTCTTTGTGGTTGTCGTGATGGACGCATTTTCTTGAATCACTGTCCTCTCTGTCTGTCTGTCTGTCTGTCTGTCTCTCTCTCTCTCTCTCTCTCTGGGTATAAAAAAGAACCTGCGTCGGTTGAATTCTCCCACCAGGACGTCCGTAGCTCATTAACAGGGGAAGTCGGAGTCTCCGTTTTATTGTTTTCGTAGATGACCTGTGGGTAGAGGCTCGGCCTGTATTTCGTCATCAAAGTCGGAATGACCTGGTATTGCTCTCTGCACCTGGGAGGTGTCTTTGAGCAAGTCTACTCCTCAAGTGATCTGTAAAGTAAGGAACATATGGGAAAATGCAAGGGAGAAATATTTTTTGTGGAACTGGATTTTTTTTCTTTATTACCAGTTTTATTATCAGATACTTGAACTTCATCTTATCTAATTTCTGGATAACTTTATCTTTCTGGCGGCCTTAATAGCTGTAATTGAATTCATAAGTCAATAACATTTCAACTTGAATCGCAAAAAAGTAAGCAGCTTAAATGATGATAGACGCCAGCCAATCGTTCGATACAGCTTAGGCTAATACTTGAAGGGGGAAACGAAGATCAATAAAATAAAAATACACTGGGGAAAATGAGATTTTAAAACGCCAAACATTAGAACTAATATGAAATCAAAGAACGACTTTGTTGCACAAGGATACACAAAAATGTTGTTTATTATTGCCATGTACAAAATACGCCGGTTTTTATGCTCTTTCGATGACAAAGTAACATTTGACCCGGTGAACTACTGAAAGCTACTTCTTAAATTGTTTATTTTGAAAGGTACCAAAAATACGTCTGGTTACTTGCTTATTGTTTACCTTTCAAAATGTCGTTGTTCAATGGCAACACCAATTTTCTAGCTCTTTCGGTGGTAGTAATTGTTTGAGACAAGGAGGCATTCTGTCACTCAACCTTTTTAACATTTATGTAAAGAACCTGAATATTCGAGTGAATTGTCCCGGATTGGGAGGTCACATCAGAGATGTTGCTTCGAAAAATCTTAGCTACGCGGATGACCTAGTCATTCTTGCTCCCGGATAGTTCAAAATTGAAACTGGAGTAATCAAATTGAGTTTTTATGTGATCGCTAAACAATGCGATGCTTCATTGTTTTTACTTTTGCATGATGGATGTCACAGAATACTCTATCGATAAGGTAGTATAATGCTGTTTCTTTTTTTAATATCTTATATCCGGAATATGTACGTACAATATATCCTTTTATGTAAAGGAAGATTATATATATACTAGTTATTATTGAACGTACTCTTAGCTTGCTTTTATGTTATATGTATTATATATATAATATATCAATATATATATCATCTATATATATATATATATATATATATATATACTATATATAGGATAAGGAAATTTTAAACATTTCTGTGAGATACGCAAGGGGTTATATCTACTTTGGTTTTGGTATTTGTATTTTATCTTGTAAACATAATTATTATTATTTTTCTTGGGGGAGAGGAGGGAGTTATCACAGTCCTCCAATTCGACTGGGTGGTATTTATAGTGTGGGGTTCCGGGTTGCATCCTGCCTCCTTAGGAGTCCATCACTCTTCTTACTATGTGCGCCGTTTCTAGGATCGCACTCTTCTGCATGAGTCCAATAGTTACTTCAGCCTCTAGGTTTTCCAGATTCCTTTCCAGGGATATTGGGATCGTGCCTAGTGCTCCTATGATTATGGGTACAATTTCCACTAGCATATCCCATATTCTTCTCATTTCTATTTTCAGGTCTTGATACTTATCCAATTTTTCCCTTTCTTTCTCTTCAACTCTGGTGTCCCATGGTATTGCGACATCAATGAGTGATACTTTCTTCTTGATTTTGTCAAACAACGTCACGTCTGGTCTATTTGCACGTATCACCCTATCTGTTCTGATACCATAGTCCCAGAGGATCTTTGCCTGATCGTTTTCTATCACTCCTTCAGGTTGGTGCTAGAACCACTTATTACTGCAAGGCAGCTGGTGTTTCTTGCACAGGCGCCAGTGGAGGGCTTTTGCTACTGAATCAAGCCTCTTTTTGTACTGGTTCTGTGCAAGTGCCGGGCATTTGCTTGCTATGTGGTTTATGTTCTCATTTTTCGTATGGCGCTTCCTACATATGGGAGAGATGTTATTTCCATCTATCGTTCTTTGGATATATCTGGTTCTTAGGGCCTGATCTTGTGCCGCTGTTATCATTCCTTCAGTTTCCTTCTTGAGCTCTCCCCTCTGTAACCATTACCATGTGTCATCGCTGGGCAGTTCTTTAGTCTTTCTCATGTATTGTCTGTGCATTGGTTTGTTGTGCTATTCCTCTGTTCTGTTTGTCATTCTCCTGTCTCTGTATATTTCTGGGTCTTCGTCTACTTTTATCAGTCCTTCTTCCCATGCACTCTTGAGCCACTCGTCTTCACTGGTTTTCAGATATTGCCCCAGTTCTCTGTTTTCGATGTTGACGCAGTCCTCTATGCTTAGTAGTCCTCTCCCTCCTTCCTTTCGTGTTATGTATAGTATGTCCGTATTTGCTCTTGGGTGTAGTGCTTTGTGTATTGTCATATGTTTCCTAGTTTCCTAGTCTATGTTGCGGAGTTCTGCCTTCGGCCACTCCACTATTCCTGCACTGTATCTGATTACTGGCACTGCCCATGTGTTTATGGCTTTTATCATATTTCCGGCATTGAGTTTTGACTTGAGTATCGCCTTGAGTCTCTGCATATATTCTTTCCTGATCGTGTCCTTCATCTCTTGGTGTTTTATATCCTCTCCTTCCATTATTCCCAGGTAATTGTATCCCGTCTCATCTATGTGTTTGATGTTGCTCCCATCTGGTAGCTTTATCCCTTCAGTCCTTGTTACTTTCCCCTTTTGTATGTTGACTAAGGCGCATTTTTCTATTCCAAACTCCATCCTGATGTCCCCAGATACAATCCTTACAGTCTGGATTAGGGTATCTATTTCCTTGATGCTCTTACCATACGGCTTGATGTCGTCCATAAACATCAGATGGTTAATTCTGTGGCCTCTTTTCTTGAGTTGGTACCCGGCATCCATCTTCTGCAGTACTTTTGTCATGGCAATCATGGCTACTACGAAGAGTAGTGGGGACAGTGAGTCGCCCTGGAAGATCCCTCTCCTGATATTAACCTCTGCTAGTCTTATTCCAGAGCTTGTAAGTATCGTATTCCAGTTGCGCATTGTATTTTTTAGGAAGCTGATGGTATTTTCCTTTGCCCAATATATTTTCAGGTATTCTATTAGCCATGTGTGTGGTATCATGTCGAAGGCTTTTTTATAGTCTATCCAAGCCATGCTTAGGTTGGTTTCCTTCTCTTATTGTTCTTCATTACCATTTTGTCTATCAGGAGCTGGTCTTTCGCGCCCCTACACTTCCTTCTGCAGCCTTTCTGTTGGCGAGGGATGGTGTTTGTACCCTCTAGGTAATTGTATAGACTTTTGCTGATGATGCCTGTTAGTAACTTCCACATTATTGGTAGGCAGGTGATAGGCCTGTAGTTACTGGCTATATTTCCCTTACTCTTGTCTTTCTGGACTAAGGATGTTCTTCCTGTGGTCATCCATTTGGGCGCATGGTGATTTGTGATACAATGCTGGAGTTCTGCTATTCGTGGGTGTAGGGCCTTGAAGTTTTTGTGCCAGTATCCATGGACTTCATCGGGACCTGGGGCTTTCCAGTTGGGCATTTTATTTAGTTGGTGTCTGACTGTGTCTGTCGTGATGTCAGTGAATCTTTGTTTTATTCTCCCTGTTTCTTCTGCCTTGACTTCCTGGAGCCAAGTTGCATGTTTGTTGTTTGATACCGGATTGCTCCATATGTTTTCCCAGAGTCTCTTACTTGGTTCGGCTTCAGGAATTTCTTGGTGGCTGTCTTCCCCTCTTAGTTGGCTGTATAGTCTTTTCTGGTTGGTTCCGAATAGTTTGTTCTGTTGGTATCCCTTATTCCTGTTCATGTATCGTTGGATCTTATGTGCTTTGGCCTTAAGCCTCTGTTTTACATCTTCTATTGTGTTGTTTAGTCCCCTCTCCTGTACTTTGTATTTCTCGTTCAGTTCCTCTCTTGTTTTCTTGCTCCTTAGCCTTTTGTCTGCCATCTCTTTCAGTTTACTCAAGTCAGATCTCATCACCATGATTTGCTTTTCCAGGCGCCTTTTCCAAGGAGGTTGCTGTTTTGGTTTCTGTTGGGTTGGTTGTGCGGGTGGTGTTGGTGTTCGTGTCCCCATCAGTTCTGCTAATAATCTTGCTCCTACATATGTCAAGTTATTTGTTTCTGTGATATTGGTGGTGTGTATTAGTCTCATTATTTCATTGACCTCACTTGTTTTCTCCCTTAATTTCTTGGTGTTGTTGGCTTTCATGGAGGGGATCTTTGTTCTCTCTGTATCTGGTTTCATCCATTGTTTGATCTTTTCTACCCATTCCGTCCTGTCTGTTACTTCGTCGGTGTTTCTTTGTGTGTCGTTTGATACCTCATCATCCCTGTCGTCTTCTGTGGCATCGTCTCTCAGTTCGTCTTCTTGTAATTCGTTGCCGTGTATCATTTCCCTTTCCAGTTCCTCTCTTTTTGCTGGGGAGAGCCAGTTCTTTTTCTTTATGTTCCTTACTTGGTCTGCCAGCCTCTGCTCTGTTTGGGGGATGTTATTCCTCTCATTCCAGATGTTGACCAACCTTCTATATCCTCTCTCCGTCAGGTTGCTTCTGATGTAGCATCTCGATATTTCCTTATTTTCTTCTCTTGTCCATTTCTTCCTCTGGTTTGCTTCTGTAGCTCCAATATCAGGCTGTTGGTTACTGTCGTTGTGGTGGTCAGTTGCTGGATGACGACCTCCAAGTACCTAACAGTCTTCCCTTTCAATTGGGCTGAATACCTGGCTGCCGGACGAAGCTCCTCTGTTGCCAGAGGTTCCATTTACGTTGTTGTCGTTTAATTCTTCATTTCTTTCCATCATTGCTGAGTTTTGCTATTTAACCCATAGCTGTACCCTACCCTATCAAGAATAGGTACTCATTGTTGTGTCGAGAATAATAAGTTGTACTTAAAGACAGTAAATGCAGAGAAAGTAGGATATGCAATTAAAGGTATCCGTAGTAAAAATATGCATGAGGTTAAAGGTTTACCAGTAAGAATCAACTTTTTTTTTTCTTTAAAGTGTTACCGAGTAATTGTTCATTGTATGAAAAATATTGCTTGAAGAGGAATAGCTATAGTGGGAATGACCAGAAGGAGTAATCGATCATTGTACATTGGAAAAAGCCTTTATAGTTAGTTACAAGATGAAAATGTTTAACATTACTTGGTTTATCATGCAAGGGCAATGGTAAATTTCCCATTGAATAATGAAGAAAAAATAAATTGTCGACAGCGAAAAGAAAAAGGCACGATTGATATCTCAGGGAAAATGATTAAAAAGTTGTGGAATAGACAGAAATACAAAATATACTTACATTACTTTGATACAAAATTATTCTCCTAATGTTTGATGACGTGACTATACTTCCTTACTTATGGATATAGGTATTACTCCTTATGATCAATTCGAGTCTCTCATATGCTGTGTCTTTTAGAAAATTCTCCTTCACGATGTTGTTATGAAGGAAAATTCTAAAGTTCACAGTTTTTATGAAGATTAATTTTGGTTACTAATCTGAGTACTTTTCATGATTGCTTTACGAATTAAGTCGAATGCAAGCAAGACACTTCTCTAAGTTTGATAACGAACACTACATTTTAGAACTATTTTCACACAGGACGTTGTACTATTCTTCTACAGTTTTGAGACTAATATTTGCTAGCAGACGATATTTGTCTGTTTCATTATATTTTTAGTTAATGGATCTACTTTTTGTCATGAAAGTGATACACTTACCGTTTAAAAAGCAGATTATTTTGGAGGTACGTATATAAGCTAAATTTTTTTTTTTAGAATTATATGCAATCGGATATTGGATAGACATTTATAACCTTCATAGATGAAAGACTTCACCATAAGATAAATCATATCAGAGAACTTCACCTGAAAAATTTTCTTTCAGATAAATACACCATGCAACAACATAATATATATATATAACATATACTATATATATATATATATATATATCATATATAGATTTATAAAAAATAATAATATTATATATATATATATATATATATATATATATATATATATCTATATATAGATATATGATATATATATATATATATATATCTATATATATATTAATATTATTATCAATATATATTATAATATATATATATATATACTAATATATATATATAGTATATATATGTATGTATGTGATGTGTGTGTGTTTTGTGTGTGTGTATGCATATATAGAGTAAATTGCTTACTTCAGGTGAATTTCGCTCTGTAATTCACAGATTTACTCATTACTCTATTAGATCAAATAAATCTCTGCCAATTTCCTCTGTACTGATTAAAGCTAACGAATGAATATTAGCTTTGCTCTTGGTGGTGGCTTTGCCAATTATAAAAGTTCTCAAGAAAAATAAGAGAAAATATTTTCAGGAAAGCGAAAGGAAACTTGTATCTACACCGGTATACATAGTTAGACTAAAGGGAAAGTCGTTTGGCGTAAATTAAGCTTTTAATGTGCACATGGCGAATGGATATCCACAAAAATCTCTTAGACCGACAGAGAAAGAGCCTAAAGAGTCTTGAATTAAAGTCCATAGTCTCTTACAGTATCCCAATTAATTCCACTATCTGTATTTGGACAGACAAAAATTCATCTTTATATCTATGATGACAAACAAATATTCAGCTGCCGTACTTTAAAGGTTCATATATATAAATATATATATATATATATATATATATATATATATATATATATATATATATATATATATATATATATGTGTGTGTGTGTGTGTGTGTGTGTGTGTGTATATATAATATATATATATATATATATCTATATATATATGTATATATATATATATATATATATATATATATATATATATATATACATATATATATATATAAAAAGTTTTCCACGTACACCGAGAACAAACCTCGGTCTCCCAAATACAGGTCATGGCGGTACCGACTAAACTACCAAAATCAGACTTCTAAAGCCCAACATACCAGTGAGTTTTACTCAGTTTCCTCACCCATCAGTGATTTATCAGTCCTATATTAATCGAATAATCCCTTCACCGTGCGATAAGATGGAAATAATGAACGCATGAAAACGTCCTTCGCAGAGATAAAAGCAGCATTCAAGGAAATGAACAAAAGCCTTCACACTCTCTCGCAAAAATAGCTATTAGATTACAACTGAACTCCTTGATTGGACCCAGACCTCTAGTCAAAGAAACGTCTTGCAACTTTCGACCAGACATAGGTGACGTTGTGCCATGAAATATCATCCAGAAATCATTAAAAATGTCGGCGAGAGAAATGGTGTTCAAAGCAACTTCCAGCTTTTATGGTATTTATCATTTGAGAAAGAAGGCACACAAGGGTAAAGGGATTTATGACAGTTTGTTATAAAAGTTTCCGATGACGATGGTGATAAAGATTACGGTTATGAAGACGAACGACTTTCGCTCCTCTTTCTTGCTCTCACGTTGGCCGGGAAAAAATAACATTCCTAACTTGTATTCTCTCGACATCCAGTCAGGATTTTGAGTTTCTTGTGATGTAAACTTTGTCCAGACATATGATCATTTTATGAGCTCTCTCTCTCTCTCTCTCTCTCTCTCTCTCTCTCTCTCTCTTCATTGATATAGTACAGGCTATTATGATGTTTCTAAAAACATATGTGGATCAAGATACTGAACATAGGATATGAAATAAGAGGAGACGTCTCTGCCAGTTTTCGGTCAGTAGTCATTTATTCATTAAATTATTTGTCACGTACTTAGCCACATTAGGTTACAATGAATGAACTATGAATTGAGAAATATGATCCAGAAAATTTGTTGGAATGAATAGTACCAGTCTAGAATCAACTAGGGCGACACTGCAACTTGCAAATAAATTATCTAACCGCATTCTCTGAATGAACAACATAAAGCACTTTTATTTTTAGTAACAATACAAATGAATGAAAGAAAAGTTGTAATTCTGGTATCATGGCGAACACCCATCCGCGTCGCGTAGCCATATTGCATTCAAAACTTTTTAAATATCGGGTTTCGTAGACAAATATTTTGTTCAAAATGAAATGCAATATAATCTTCTCAACATCACAGTCACGATTCATTCGTTTAAGTGAAAAGGTTTTTATATCTACAGGAGATCTATTTGACGCTTTATTTGGCCACCGCAGTCTGCTTAATAATACTGTCATTAATTGTTTATAGGTAAAACATAATCATGGCCGTGAATGTCTTTTTATAAAGAAAGCTTTTGCTATGAGTATATTACATAACTCCAGGGAATTACATTCTTCTCGGGAAGTTTAAACGAAATAAAAGTTCCTGCCAAAGCTAAATAGAAAAACGCTAACAGTTCAAGACAGCTTCAGGTTATGATATTGGCCCAAATATGACTGGAATATTGAGTGGGTCACTGGCAAAGGACAAAAACGATTTTTATTTTCAAGTCATGTAGATTGAGACAGGTGGAAACTTAAATTCATAATTCTTCAGTTAATGTGGATGAGATCATGACGTACGATTTTGCATCACCTGAAATCCGCATATATCTTACAAAAGTATGGCAGAACATTTGGTATTATAATGAGCAATGAAATTTTAAGATGTCAAATTTTATTTTTTGGCCATTAAGCACCAACTGGCAGTCGAAAGATCGAGGACACAGACGGGGTTACACCTGTTCAACATTTCTTCGTTCAGTATGTTACATTCATACGTATAGGTGAAGACAGTGCATCATACAGTGTAAGAGCATTTTTACGATACTGGAGCTTATAATACTACTGGCGAAATAAACAATGTACACTTAGATACGGTTTTCTTTAGTTTGATCCGTTTATTTTGCAATATATTCGCAGTAAATACTTTTTCACAGCGCCAGCCTATTATAATGTGTATAAATCTTAGAGTTTTGAGAAAAAAAAAATATTACTTGAGTAGTTTTAACAAATCCTATTTCTTTCTTTAATATTAAGCCGCACGATTAAAACCTTTTGCACCTGACAAAAGAAGAATGACCGTAACTTTTATTCCTTTACAGCATTAAGTAAACAAAAATGATAGCCTACTTGCCTTGATTTATGGCAGCAGTAAATATAACATGAAGTCATATTAGAACTCTCGTGAATTTTACTTTTCACTGAAAAATGGTGCCTTTAACCCGCTTTTACTAAGCAGACAAAAATGTTTGCTTGTGAAAGTTCGTTATTATATCAAAGATTTTTGAGGAATTTTTTTTATAACTGCAATCATTTTCTCATTCATATTTCTTGAAGTCGCAAATGAAACCATAACAACTATGAAACTATGAATATCTGTCTTTCGGTAATGGGAATGATTATCATAAAATAGACTTACCTTTGTTAATGTATCCTGCGTCACATCAAGTCCTGGACAATGCGATAATATAAAGAAATTTCTCGTGACAATACAACCCCGCAAAATCTTCATTGATCTAATAAAACACTTTCAGAAACAGCCCTTCCATGTAGGAATATTTATTCAAAATGCCCTGCAAAAGCAAGA
>NC_061110.1:29620998-29625998 GCF_015104395.2 Macrobrachium nipponense | reverse complement strand
AATCGTTTCTTGCAGGAATTCTCCGTAATATTTTTATCATATTATCGTGTTTTTGTATCTTTTGGGGATTTTTCCTATTATTATAACACACTTATACAGTACATTGCATATGCGTTTACGTAGTGGTCGAGTGTACTCTTATAGATATTTTGATAGGATTGCAAGGAATAGAAGTGATAAGAAAAAAGTGAAAGTCGAAATGGCAACTACTCCGGCTGGCAACCCCAATGTGGTGACTCGTTAGCGCGAGGCGGTCAGCAATTGTCCCTTTCAAGGTCGGTCAATGGGTTCCTGCCTCAAAATGTTGAGGCATGGATCTCATCTGTAGACGCTCATTTAAATGCAAAAAGCATCACAGACCCAGCAGTACAATTACAGGAGGCCAAGAGCTTCATAGACTTTGCAAAAAAGGAGACGCAAGTGCGTATCTAAGGGGGGTTTCTTTCCAAGAGGCGCTTACATGGGACGAGTTCAAAATCAGATTACGTGCCGTGTATGGGGGTGAAGAGGCTCTAGATGTAGTATTGGCATTGAGAAATATCCTTAACAAGCCTCCATGACTCAGCTTAATGTTGTCGAGCGGGCGGCGCTAATTGCCGACCGGCTAAATGAATATCAGGATAGTTTAAGTAACTCCGGGTGGGTTACGAGTGCCAAAATTAAAAGTGAAAGATTTTTATCCGTTTTGATCTACCTTACGTCTATCACTGCAATGTTGCCTGAAGCGTTAGTACGGTGTTTTGATAAAAAATTGCAGCCCGACAGTACGGAATTAGAGTGTATAAACAAATCAAAAAACACATGTCTAAATTGTACCGACCTAGATCCTTCGCTCATTCAAGTTTTGCAAAAAAATGAGAACAAGCCACAACAAGTAAATGTGGTACATAATAATAATCAAGTTGCAGGGATGTTTGTTATAACTGTAAACGACCAGGTCACATGATTTCAGACTGTCGGACGCGTTTTGTTCAATACACAATAGTTCAACTCATTCATATAACCGTTGCTACTTGAGCGGAATCAACAGCAGAATGCTACAAACACGCAACAGTTGCCAGTGCAAATAAAAAGAAGGGTCCTCAGTACTATAAGAAGAAACAACCAAACGGAAATTCTGCACAACAGCAGAAACAAACAAATCGTGCTTCAGGTACCTCTGTTCCTGGGCCGTCTAGCCAGAACTCGCAAGGGCAAGCGAATTTTCAAGGTGTGATAAACAAAACAAATACCACGTAGTTCACTCCAAGGGGGGAGAGGGCGATGTTGGGTCATCAATATCAACATCTTTTATATCAAATAATCAGTTTAATCATTTATCAGATCATTGTGAGGCAATTGATTTTCTATGAAACACACGACCGAATCCAAAAAATCTGTGCAGGTTCCCGTAGATTTGCAACAAAATTCATGCCATTATTAGTCAAAACGAGTTGCGACCAACCTTACATGCAGTAAATTTGGACCCATAAGTCATTCACTTTGTTCTTTGATTCTGGTAGTCCACGTAATATCATGGATTTAAGGACTCATCATTTACTCTTTTCAAATTCCCTATAGAAAAGTCCGGAATAAGGCTCTCAGGCATAGGAATAATGAATTAAATGTTGTGGCGTAACTCATGTACAGTACAAGGTCGGTAAGCGCACGTTTGCTGATACCTTTATCGTTGTACAAAACATTAATATGTATCCCGCAGTAATTATCGGATACCCGTCTATTGGGCACTCAAAATATTATCTTAGCACCTGCAAAACACGGCGTGTATATCAAAGGGAAATTCTATAGGTCTTCTAATACCCTAAAATCAGTTTTAGATAATAAAGAGACAGACAGAGTTGTCACTTACATTACAGAACCAATCACCTGTCTCATGAACCAAGAAATAATACAGGCAACCCAACAGAACTCTCGCTCACCCGTAATATCAGCTTGCACGCAAACTCTCGAGCCTAACGTAACTTCGAACATATTAGTGCGTGTAAAGAGAACCTTGCCAGGATCTGAAACATTAATCCTTTCCGAAACTCTGAAAACAAACACGGATTATCCGTCACACAAGCCATTTATACAGTCGGCTCACAACAACAATGTAACATCGAAGTCTGTAATCATTTGAATACCACTTTAGTAATCCCACAAAAATCAACATATCTTGGATGCCGAAGTTTATAAACATCGCATTCTTACCGTAGCTGAGATAAATCACGCTCAATCAGTTGCGATGAACCCCTTTTGCAATCTATAAAGAACAAAATCAATAAGGACATTCAAGAAGAAGAAATTCAGCAGAAATTCTTGAATCTTTTAACTAAATATCATGATTTTGTTTTTTTCCACTACGGATGGAACCTTAGGAAAAACGGATGTCATCGAGCATCAAATAAGGCTCAAGGAACAAACAGAAAGTA
The DNA here is from genome assembly GCF_015104395.2 of Macrobrachium nipponense. Lineage (NCBI taxonomy): Eukaryota > Metazoa > Arthropoda > Malacostraca > Decapoda > Palaemonidae > Macrobrachium > Macrobrachium nipponense. The sequence goes on along the minus strand of NC_061110.1, from coordinate 29,623,587 downwards.
ATCTATGTACCTTCGTACCGGACTTCCTATGAAATTTCAGAATGAGATAACAGAGGAAGTAGGTAAAATGTTAAAAGAAGGAGTCATTAGGAAATCAAACAGCCCTTATAAATTTTCCGTTAATAGTAGTACCGAAAAAAGATCGAACTTGGCGGATATGCGTAGATTTTCGTCGTTTAAATGAAGAAACAATCCCTGACAGATTCCCAGTACCATGTACCGATGATATCCTATCTCTACTAGGTCAGAACAAATATTTTCACCAAGCTTAGAACTTACTAAAAGGATTTCAATCAGATTCCGTTGGGACGAGAGAGTATCCCATACACTGCCTTCAGCACAGCCAGGGGACATTATGAATTTTTGCGTATGCCTTTTGGTTTACGTTGTGCTCCTATAACTTTTACTCCGTATGATAAAACATCGTGTTTGGAGACTTGTTAGGAAGATATCCTACATGCCTACATGGACGACCTAGTAATCTTTTCCAACACATTAGAAGAACATTTACGTAAATTAGAGTTAGTGCTACAAAGACTAAGGCAGCATATTTAAGGGTAAAGATAAGTAATGTGAATTTTTTAAAACAGAACTAGTCTATTTAGGTTTCACGGTTTCTAGTGAAGGTCTTAAAGTCGTCCATGATAAGGTGTCGGCTATCCGTAACTTTCCGATACCTACTAACGTCAAGGGAATACAGCAATTTTTAGGCTGTAGCGGCTACTACCGCCGCTTTATACGCAACTACTCAATCATAGCCGCTCCCCTAACCGATCTTATAAAAAAAGGGCGTAGATTTTCGTATGGTCTGACATGCATCAAACAGGCGTTCGATAAATTGAAAGATGAACTGTGTAGTTCTCCTATCTTGAAATTTCCTGACTTCGGTAAGGAATTTTTCATAGCAACAGACGCCTCAGACCTAAGAAGTAGGTGGGGTATTGCTTCAACAATATGATAAACAGTTTTTCCCTATAGCTTTTTATTCACGTAAACTGAGACCTTCCGAAAGTAAATATGCAGTAATAGACAAGGAAGGGCTCGCTATTGTTAATTCACTCGTGCATTTTAAATTCATAATATACGGTTATCCCGTCAAGGTTCTCATGATCATAAGCCCCTAACCGACTTCTTTAAAGGCTTTAGTCACAGCCCCAAGCGAACTCGGTGGCACATGATCATTCAGGACTTTGGCGCGAGGATCGGGTATTACCTGGGAAAGCAAATATCATTGCTGACGCATTATCACACAACCCCTCTTCATCTTGTACCGAGCCATTAGCTGAATTAATAGATATCTCAACCTCCACGCCCATTGTTAAAACTATATCTGAACAGGAAGATCTGGGCTGGAGTGCTGAACTATTACAGACAGAACAAAGAAAAGATCCGCAAATAGAAAAAATAATCATTGCGTTTAAACGGTAAAATCCGAAGGAAAGGGAATAACCTAAAGTATAAGCAGCAGAATTATATCATACAGGACAATATCCTGTGTAGATCCGTGACGAGGAAAACCCGCAACACACCGCAGTTGAATAACAACCAGGTGGTGGTGCCTATCTCACTCATACCCACTGTCTTAAAATGGTTGCATGAAAATCCACTGCATGGACACCCGGGTTATTCCTTGATGTCACAGAAAGCCAAATCCTTATTTTATTGGCATACGATGCTTACAGATATAAAAAAGCACATAGCAAATTGTCGCACTTGTCAAGAATACAAAGGGAAACAACACGAAGACACCTGTCAGCCTAGGGGCTTACCCCGTGCCAAATCAACCCTTTGAAAGAGTTACATTTAGATTTATAACAGGATTTTACGAGTCAGACAGAGGAAATAAGCACCTCCTAGTAATTATAGACGCTTTGACTCGATATACAGAACTTATAGCGCTTAAAACAAAAACCGCGGTCGAGTGCGCTAGGAAGTTTTACGAGTGCTACATTTGTAAACATGGAATTCCCACACATCATTATCTCAGACTCGGGCGGGGAGTTCAATAATCATTTCCTTAACTCCTTGTGCGAATTCCTTTGTATAAAGAAAATCAATACCCATGATCTATCACCCAGACCAGTATAATGGGCTAGTGGAAAAGGGCAAATCGTAAGGTTTTAAACATTTTAAGGGTCACCTAGGGGGGGCAGACCCCACCCCCAACTGGGACATTGCCATACCTGCGGTACTAAGCACACTTAATCACTCGTATCATGTGTCTATTAAAATGACACCGCACGAGGCACTGTACGGTATCCCGGCTAGAACGCCTTTCCACATCTTAACGCCTACAACTAATTTATCAAATCCTCTAAAGGATGTTGATGGATGCAAGCATAAGTCGATATAATATACCATTCGTAAGAATCTAGAAGAAGCACAAATAATAATGAAAAAAAAAAAATCATGATAGAATAGCTAAGCCAACTAGAACATATGCCGTGGGCGATCAGGTATACATACAAGTATACGTACGTAAAGGTTTAAATTATAAACTGACACCTAAGTTTGAAGGCCCGTTTAACATTTTAGAAAATTTAACGGCCAATAGATTTAGGGTTCAAAATGTATCCAAACCCACTGATG
>NC_061110.1:29605998-29615998 GCF_015104395.2 Macrobrachium nipponense | reverse complement strand
GGCGGGATACAAATACCTGGGAATAATGGAAGGAGGGGATATGAAACACCAACGGATGAAGGACACGATCAGGAAAGAATATATGCAGAGACTCAAGGCGATACTCACAAGTCAAAACTCAATGCCGGAAATATGATAAAAGCCATAAAAACACATGGGCAGTGGCATAATAATCAGATACAGTACAAGGAATAGTTGGGAATGGACGAAGGCAGAACTCCACAACATAGACCAGAAAACTAGGAAACATATGACAATACACAAAGCACTACACCCAAGAGCAAATACGGACAGACTATACATAACACGAAAGGAAGGAGGGAGAGGACTACTAAGCATAGAGGACTGCGTCAACATCGAAAACAGAGCATTGGGGCAATATCTGAGAAACAGTGAAGACGAGTGGCTCAAGAGTGCATGGGAAGAAGGACTAATAAAAGTAGACGAAGACCCACAAATATACAGAGACAGGAGAATGACAAACAGAACAGAAGAATGGCACAACAAACCAATGCACGGACAATACATGAGACAGACTAAAGAACTGGCCAGAGATGACACATGGCAATGGTTACAGAGGGGAGAGCTCAAGAAGGAAACGGAAGGAATGATAACAGCGGCACAAGATCAGGCCCTAAGAACCAGATATATCCAAAGAGCGATAGATGGAAATAACATCTCTCCCATATGTAGGAAGTGCAATACGAAAAATGAAACCATAAACCACATAACAAGCAAATGTCCGGCACTTGCACAGAACCAGTACAAAAAGAGGCATGATTCAGTGGCAAAAGCCCCCCACTGGAGCCTGTGCAAGAAACACCAGCTACCTTGCAGTAATAAGTGGTTCTAGCTCCAACCTGAAGGAGTGATAGAAAACGATCAGGCAAAGATACTCTGGGACTATGGTATCAGAACAGATAGGATGATACATGCAAATAGACCAGACGTGACGTTGATTGACAAAATCAAGAAGAAAGTATCACTCATCGATGTCGCAATACCATGGGACACCAGAGTGGAAGAGAAAGAAAGAGAAAAAATGGATAAGTATCAAGACCTGAAAATAGAAATGAGAAGGATATGGGATATGCCAGTGGAAATTGTACCCATATCATAGGAACACTAGGCACGCATCCCAAGATCCCTGAAAAGGAATCTGGAAAAACTAGAGGCTGAAAGTAACTCCAGGACTCATGCGAAGAGTGTGATCCTAGAAACGGCGCACATAGTAAGAAGAGTGATGGTCTCCTAAGGAGGCAGGATGCAACCCGGAACCCCACACTATAAATACCCACCCAGTCGAATTGGAGGACTGTGACAACCCCGCCCTCCCCCCCCAAAAAAAAAAAAAAACCTCCCCAAAAAAAAATAATTATTATGTTTACAAGATAAAATACAAATACCAAAACCAAAAGTAGGAATAACCCCATGCGTATCTCATAGAAATGTTTAAAATTTCCTTATATATATATATATATATATATATATATATATATATATATATATATATATATATATATATATATATATATAACATAAAAGCAAGCTAAGAATACGTTCAATAAAAGCTATATACTCTTCCTTTACATAAAAGGATATATTGTACGTACATATTCCGGATATAAGATATTAAAAAAAGAAAACATCATTATACTACCTTATCGATAGAGTATTCTGTTACATCCATCATGCAAAGGGAAAAACAATGAAGCATAGCATTGTTTAGCGATCGCATAAAACTCAATTTGATTACCCCAGTTTCAATTTTGTTTAACGTGCGGGAGCAAGAATGACTAGGTCATCCGCGTAGCTAAGATTTTTCGAAGCAACATCTCTGATGTGACCTCCCAATCCGGAAACAATAATCACTCGAATATTCAGGTTCTCTACATAAAATGTTAAAAAGGTTGAGTGACAGAATGCCTCCTTGTCTCAAACAATTACTACCACCGAAGGAGCTAGAAAATTGGTGTTGCCATTGAACAACGACATTATGAAAGGTAAACAATAATCAAGTAACCAGACGTATTTTTGGTACCTTTCAAAATAAACAATTTAACAAGTAGCTTTCAGTAGTTCACCGAGTCAAATGTTACTTTGTCATCGAAAGAGCATAAAAACCGGCGTATTTTGTACATGGCAATAATAAACAACATTTTTGTGTATCCTTGTGCAACAAAGTCGTTCTTTGATTTCATTTTAGTTCTAATGTGTGGCGTTTTTTTAGTCTCATTTTCACCAGTAGTTTTTTATTTTATTGATCTTCGTTTCCCCATTCAAGTATTAGCCTAAGCTGTATCGAACGATTGGCTGGCGTCTATCATCATTTAAGCTGCTTACTTTTTTGCGATTCAAGTTGAAATGTTATTGACTTATGAATTCAATTACAGCTATTAAGGCCGCCAGTGCTAACATCAATCAAAAGAGGGAATTTGACCGGACGGACAGAGAACTGAAGTTATCCAGAAATTAGATAAGATGAAGTTCAAGTATCTGATAATAAAACTGGTAATAAAGAAAAAAAGATCCAGTTCCACAAAAAAATATTTCTCCCTTGCATTTTCACATATGTTCCTTACTTTACAGATCACTTGAGGAGTAGACTTGATCAAAGACACCTCCCAGGTGCAGAGAGCAATACCAGGTCATTCCGACTTTGATGACGAGATACAGGCCGAGCCTCTACCCACAGGTCATCTACGAAAACAATAAAACGGAGACTCCGACTTCCCCTGTTAATGAGCCACGGACATCCTGGGCCAGTGAGAGAATTCAACCCATGCAGGTTCTCTTCTAGATAATTTGCACCACATTCTTATACCCAGAGAGAGAGAGAGAGAGAGAGAGAGAGAGAGAGAGAGAGAGAGTACAGTGATTCAAGAAAATGCGTCCATCACGACAACCACAAAGGCATGCTTATACCAGAGACTACCGATCAGCGAGTCTAGCAAGGTAAGTAGAAAATATTTACACAGTGACTAACCTCAATATATATACACAGGCGGCATCGAGTCTCTCTCAAGATACGCTGCTGTTGGAACTCCAGTCACGAAACCTCCGGAACTATCCTTCGCCACTTGCGAAATGGAAAAATCTATACTTCAACAAAGCCACCAAAGATTCCCGAGGAAGCAAAGAGAAGCTGTCAGCTGTGCGCCACAACAAAGCTCTGTTGATGATATGAGACACTGGTGGCACGTCGTGAACGAAGGACGGTGTTTAGAACGGGGAAAAATTATGTTTTATTTCATATGAATGCCAAAAACATTCTTTTCCTTTATTTGAAAAGATCGTAAAGAAGAATCTATGTTATTTAGAGTCGACTTGCATGTATTTTTTGTTTGAGAAAAATTACATTTGGTGTAATCATTCATTCAAATATTACCCATGATCCGAGTCCGTGCATTAAGTTTGTTGCCTAATAGCGATTCATTTTGCTTTAAATAAATCATTTTTTGGCATACATGGTCACTCCTACGGTTTAGTAATTATATATATATATATATATCTATATATAGATAGATATATATATATATTATATAATAAGAATCTATATATATATAGATAGAAATTTAAATATATATATATATATAGTATATATATATATATATATATATATATATATATATCTTAGTATATATCTATATAGATATAGTCTTATATATTCATATATATCTATATATATATATATTATATATATATATATATAGATATATATATATATATATATATATATAGATATATCTATATATTATATATATATATATAATATATATATGATATATATGTATATATATATATATATATATATATAGATATATATCTATATTTATCTATATATAGATATATATATATATATATATATATATATATAATATATATATATATTATATATGTGTGTGTGTGTGTGTGTGTGTGTGTGTGTGTGTGTTTACACACTATGATAGCCATATAACCATTCCTACTATCAATTTTTCAATTTGTTTCATTTATGAATGCTACATAATTCATTCAGTGTATTCAGACGGCTGTGGATACTAGAAAAAAAAAATAAAATGTGGCGCTGGAAATACAGACAAATGTGTGTGTATATGCAAAAATAAACAAAAAGGTCAACGTTGAAAGATATAAATTTATAAATTTCTGTTCAGCAGTGAATTGAATATCTGGCGAATATAGTCCACTTTTGAAGTGGCTGCATGACGAGCATAACGCGTGAGGGAAGTGACAGGTATTCTCCACAAACGGACATTCAGCCCAGTAGGAAATTCGAAATAAAATGCGAGGGCTCCATATTCCTTTCCCACCATGTAACTCGGAAAAAAAAATCTTGAACAGTTTTTACATCACATATTTTTCAAGAAAACTTATTTCTAAAGAGTTTTCTCACCGTAGTTCCTTTTACTGTTGAATGAATTTTATTTGCTAACGACAATGACTAATTTTTCATATATATCTTTTCATTCTTCCATTTAAATTCGATGTTATCGTAATTTACGCTCAGGCGAGCCTTGATTGTTGTGTTTAATAATTATTTTAACTGTATTCCGTAAAAGTAGTTTAGAACATTCTAGATTTGCTCGAAGCAGGGAATACTTTTCGATCAGTGCATAATAGACATGTGTTTAGTACCACGAATTCAATGTTCAATGAAACACTTTCAATGTCTATTTATTTTCTATTTAAAGCCGTGAATTGAATATCTCAATGGTTCACTTGGCTTCTCAAAGATACGTGTAGGTACAGCAGAGCATTTCAATTTTGAAGTACTTTTCCAAACCTTTCCTGACACATGAGTGAGTAATCGGGGACTGTAGCCGCATCAGCTAGACTAGAGGTACCGTAGTACTTAGTGGGCTGCTCTAAAAATGTACAAATGTTGAGGATACTGAAAAGGAGAGGGAATCAGAATGAGGAAAGGAGCTAAAATGGGGAGTTCTTTTAGGTCTATATTTTTGCAGCTGTTCCCATCTTACATTTAATTCATAACGGAAGACGGTATTTAAATCAGTATAGGAATCAAATTCATTTTCAACGAATCTAATTACGCATAGACACCCAGTTGACCCTGCCCTTTAATAAGTGGCAACTGTGATTTTTTGTTTAATTTGCTTTTGGCAGGAATTATTAAAGAAATATATAAATCATATAATGTTCTTTGAAGCTGATTCTTTTATTTATTTATTTATTTTTTTTTTGCTTTCAATATTTCGATTAATGACTTCAGAAACAGTTCTTTTCGTTTAAAAAAATTTGTTCATGGATTTAAAAAATAATTCTGCATGGTTGATGGCTTCACTTGGAAATATACATATATTGTCCATACTTGCATCGAAAGAAGAAATTATTTACTGTTAAATAAAAAGCGATGTAGAAGTATTTATCAAAGTAGCACAAGATAAATTTGTACTTGCGTAAATAACACATTCTTTATGATAAAGGCCTACATTTTGCTTATTTGTTTACGGATTTTGATATAATACAGTTATGAGTACAATCAATTTCAAGATTTTGATTGTTGTATTTTCGTTTATCCCTTTATTGGTACTTCGTCAACAACTAAATCATAAAATATTTTCGTTGGGTAAATGTTGACAAGGATGATTATAAAATATTTTGGACTGAACCTTTTATATGCGGGTAGGGTGCGAGTAGACTTGAATGAAAGAGCTGATGCGGTAAGATAGGCATCGGGATATGTGCTAAAGATGAGAAGGAACTATAAAAAAAAGAAAAGGAAGATCAGGTCTCTTTGCAGCTAAGTCCCTCTCACTGCACACCAGTGATTGGGTAGCTCTCGAAAGGAGAGTGACGTTACACTAATTAACATTCCAAACGATCACCAGTTCGGATTTGACTGCGTTCAGCAATGTTGAGCAACTTGCATGAATGATTACACCACAGATTTCAGTTCTGGAGTTGTGAAGTCTGCAACTAACATCTGATAAAAGGTGTACCAAGTTTTATAATAGCATTATGAAGGTCTTGTATCATTGGATTTTTATTTTTATTTATTTTTACTATTATAATTTTTTTTTTTTACCATGCCCAGCTCTAAGTACACAAATTGACATACGAGTAATATTACAATGCAAGTAAATATAAAGAAGACATGTGAAAAACAATAATTTCTTAAGGAGGCGGGGCAAGGATGAAGACATCAGTGTTCGGATTGGAATTTTTATTTTATTATATTTATTTATTTATTTATTTATTTATTTATTTATTTATTTATTTATTTATTTATTTATTAGCTCAAAGTCACATAAATCAATCGTCCAGAATAAGCCGAAATATTTTGTTGAAATCCATGTGAGAAATGATGAACTATTTTTATATACCCAAAAAGCTCTTGCGTTAAAATAATTCTACGATGGACGATGTAGTAAATGTATAAATCATCTGGAATGAAAACATGTTTATTGCTCCGCAATAACTAACTGAGTGGAACTTTTGAAGTTTTATCGAGTTAATCTGGTGAACCGTACCATAAACAACTTGTCATTGTATGGAGGGTTTGTTTCTCAGTATCGCTGATCTTTTTTGGATAAAAATTTCCCATCCATGCATAGGAAAGCATACGTATATTGATATAAAATATTTACCAGGGATTCCATCTTATGGCCAGTGGACTCGTGAGTAAATGGACATTTCACCGAAGGACCTTTATTCAGATTGACACTTCTGCTGGAAATTAGACATTTTAGCGTCGCGTTTTTGCCAGAAACCTTTCGCAATAATCGGCAGCAACGTACAAGAAAAAAATGTTTTTGTTTTCAGTGCCTTCAATTATATTTCGTACTCTAGAAAGTTATAGTTTCTTCAGTTTGTTAGTGGCCGCGTTTGCAGGGTTGTAAAGCTTTTGCCTAAGCTTAGTGTTTATTAAAAAAAAAAAATTATATATATATATATATATATATATATATATATATATATATATATATATATATATATATATATATATTTATATGTTCTGTTATAACTTATTTCTTTTTGAGTTCGTTCGATGCACAATACCGTTAGTCTTAATGACTTTCGTTGAAATGTACTATGATGACGATTAATTATTACCATTAAGGATGACATGAAAATTGAAATCACGATTATTTCCGTTGGATAAAAATTCAAAATTAATTAAAGGAGCTCTTATAAATTTTCTAACATGTATTTTTACGGTACTGAATAAAAAAAACTTGTATATAGCAAGAAGAAAGAAAGCAGGCAGATCACACCTAGTGTGATTCTTTCTCCGATTGCTCTAATTTTTAGCATCAATTAAAGACAAACATGAATAGAATAACATGTAAAGAAGTTCCATGGGAAAATTTTCTCTTCTTTATAATGTTCTTTCTTAACACATATTATTACACAAATAATTCATTCCACCAGGTTCAAACTTTTTATGCGTTCAATAAACATCCGCATCTCATGAAAGATCTACATCTCATTCGACAGTACAGGCAAGTGAAGTGCCTTCTCCTTCTTTTGAATAAGTGTACTACCTTCAGTGCTTCACCAGTTCTGTGGATCACTTCTTTTCCCATCATACCATCATCTACTTTACTTGTATGTGATACCTATAGGAGTCAACTGCATCTCTTCTTCTACCAAAAATATCAACATTCATTTCTGTCTTCCTGGTTTCCATTTACCCTTATAATTAATCTGTGTATCATCTATAGGTAGTAACCATAACTGCCATTTACGAACTATTTTGTTATCTCACAAATTTGCATCTACATTACTGTAATTTCTATGACTTCTATCACTTTATTCATAAAACATTTGGACGAGCCAAAAGCATAAATATACACTTTTCTTAGACCTGCATGTATAGCTAACCAGTTATTCTCATATACAGATTTTTAAGCACTCTTTGCTTTAAACATCAAAACTTGCAAATCTCAACACTCCCAAAATGCTTGTCTTTTCTGTTTTGCATATTCATCCCTTTTTATTGATTCTGCAAAAATTTGATATTCTATGCATGTATGCTACAGCTGCTTACCCCGTCAACTTGGAACCTCTCATATAATTGTTTTATAAAAAAAAAATTGATGCAGAATTTTATAGTGTCACACTGTTCTTCCCCTAACATCTTACCTTCTCAATTAAATTTATCATTCACCTCCCTTACTTTAGTAAGAAATGCTCTGCGCTTATAATTTTAACAATTGCCTCCATCACCAATATCCTATAACAATGTAGCAATTAATTACACTGAAACCATTCCCAAAGGACAATGACTTTCTTTATGCTGCTTTTTATTCCTCTTTGCACATAACTTTATCATTTTGGGTTCTTACCTCTTCTAGCTCGTGTAGTTCTGGGTCTCAGTGAACTGTGACAAAGTGTAGGTTTTCCCCATCTAGGAATGGTATTGAGATGGGTAAAGTTAGGTGGAGGGCGAAGGCTAGAGAGTTTCACATCATTTTTGAAGGAATGCAAGTTAAAGGCTTTTCCGCATATTGTCAGAGTTGTTTAGGTGGAGGACTTTTCATTCTTTTATACTGGAATCACAATTTGTCACAGTTCATGGGGCAGCTATAACCCGGCCATCTTCTGACTTTTGCTTCTTAAAGCTTTCTCCAGTCATCTGATGTCCCTCTATAAGTTTCCTCCATCTAAACTTACATGAGGATCTTTAAAACTAGGCCTAAGGAGTAAAGGGATCTCATTTGTCACATGTAGTCAGCCAGCCGTATAATAAACCCAAGTGTTTATTGGTCAGAAAATATACAGCCATGGCTTTTCATTACTTGGGTTGTTGTTGTGATCTCGAGGGCATCAGTACTGGAGACAAACAGGCAAAAAAACCAAGACCGATCATTGTAGCTCATGGGTGACAGCATTAATCCGATGCTGGTCACTAACGGTCAAGTGGCCATTAGCACTATTTGGGGATGAGCTTATTTTGCTCTTTTAAATAACCTGCCAGAAAACATGGGGTAAAAGGAGTGGTACCGCTTTGAATGAATTCAGTATTTATAAATGGAAGCAGAAAGGCAGAGTTCAGAAAAGAGAAGTGTATCAGCTAGATAAACTCATAAGCCAATCAGAGATAATGTTTCAATTTCAATCACATACACGGTCATTTGTCAGATGCGGCTGCATAGTTTTATTTCCTTCTGCAATATATATATATCTATATATATATATAAATATATATATATATATATATATATATACATACTACATACATACATACATACATACATACATACATACATACGCGCACGATACCTACAGTCATTGGGAATATATTTTCAAATTGCTTAGTTCCGATATTTTTAGACTGTATCTTACTTGAATCTGTACCTTTTGGTGTGGTTAGCGTTAATGAGAACTGCTTTTGTTTCATCAGCATCTTTACCTGAAAACCCAAATCCCTACTTGCGAGAAATCCTTAAGGTAATACCTTGAATATTATTGGAAATGGATAACTAGTGAGATCTACCACCACTCTTTACTTAGGGTTTCTCTGAAATAAAGGGTAGTAGACACCGAAGGCGAAAGAAGTGTATGTTTGCAACATATGAAAAATATTTCTTTATGAATAATGGATGGATAATGGAGAGGTGTATTCTTACAGCATTATCGCCAAAAAACAAAGTTATTCGCAGTTTCAGTAGCTGATTCTTGCTTTTTCCACCATAATTATACTTTTAATCTGTGCAAAATATTGTTTCGTTTTCATGGTATAGATAGGATAGTTTTATGTTCTGTTTATTTTGCTGTTTATTTTGCAGTTATGGTTGGAAACCATAATTACAGCACATGCAACTGCTAGTTTTGCTGTTTCAATTGAATTCATAGTCTTGAAAGGTAACATAGATTCCAAAACATATGCCCAGAAAATACTGGTCAGCTGAGCAAGCAATCGTTACAGGAGACATGAAACTATTTCAGTTTTCACTAGGGTCATAAACCTCGTGAACCAAATTATATCTTAACATTCATGTATGGCTCTTTCAACGTTGGCCATCTGTTCAGTACA
>NC_061110.1:29598498-29600998 GCF_015104395.2 Macrobrachium nipponense | reverse complement strand
ATTGACATTGACGTTTTCTTGTGTCAGCATTAAGTCTCAAGGTATAACATGAACTGAACTTCAGTGGTTCTCGACTGCAATGAGTTCCTTGGAGCCTAGGGGCGGAAATTTGTCTTAGGTAGGGGAGCTGCCGTCATATTACTAAGATTTCATTCTCGGAACGAGGGTGAAGATACGCAAGATTGTTACTAAGGCTCCACAAACTTGAGGAAAGCTGGTGCAAGAGACAGAGAATTTAAAAATTATCTATCGATACCAGTTTTGTATATTTCATAAATGTATATATTTTTGTGCTATGCAGACAAGAATAGTCCCGTAAATGTCTCAACATATTTACACATAGATATATTTGGAGCAGACTGATAACCAAATATGAGAGCCATATGAAAACCATACTGAATCACAAATCAATAATCAGATGTATGTTTAGTTTTAAACATAAATGGAATTTATCATAAAGATCAATTCATGCAAAAACGTTTCACAAGAAAACAAACAACTGCGCATATGGCCTGCAATTTCAAGATAAAATATGCAATAAAGCTCTGTTATGGAACGGAGAGAAATGCAAGAAGTTCTTTTTAAATTTTCTCCGATTTCCTTCATGCAATTACTCTGAAGTAACTGTGTTCTATTGACACGACTAAAAAAATATGGAAATTCCTACAGGCCATGCAGTGAAAGATATATCAATGTATTCTTTGGAATATGAAATATATACATTGCTATTCCTATTGTTGGTTAAATTTAAATGAAGACATCGTTCGTCACTTGGGAAAGTTGTTGATTTTCAATAATTTATGAGAATTTCATGTTTCACTTCGAGAGCTCTGAAAAGGGCAAAGGAATTCAGAAAACAGGAATGTGAACCTGATTATTTTATGAAGTGGGACGCAAACTGAATGGTAACAATTGGAATAAATAATTGTTGTATATATCTCCGTTACATCATATTATATTCGATCACTCGTGTAACATGTAGCATTCTCAGAATTTATTGATGAATAAATCCAACAATTTTATATATATATATATATATATATATATATTATATATAATATATATATATATATATATATATATATATATACTATATTACACGTGTATGTGTACATGTATATATATATATATACATATATATATATATACACACACACACATACATACATACATATATATATATATATATATAGATATATATATATATATATATATATATGGCTGATTAATAGATAGTTCCAGAATTACAATAATAGTAGTATATGTTACATTGCAAAGATTCTGATTTACATTGGCTGCTGCCGTTAAAAACAATGGCTTTGAATTCTAATCCGCCATATTCCAAAACAGATGAGTAACTAGCAGAAGAGTACGAATAACTTATAAGAGGATATGCCCCACAAATTGTACAGTTCTGAAATATTAGTGGGAGGGAAAGAGGAGTTGAGAATCTGCAAATATGAATTAGTATGTGCAAGATACAGTGTGTAAGGGATTTAGACACGTTAATGATGTATTGGTGTATGAAGTTGTTAAGTTCTGGAGGTTATCTGCATATGAAGCTCATCAACTATTGACATAAAAATTAACAATATATCTGTTATCTCATGAGCTTCCCCTGGAAGCGGATATAGGTCGATGTTGTGTCTATCAATTTCTGCACTCTATTCCTAACGGTCAGCTTCAGCTGGCATTCAGTTATTTGTGTGTCTACCTATGGTAATGAGCCTGATTCAGACCAGTGTTCATACAAAAGTTATTAAAGTGCTCTTGAAGTGATTACACGATTATCAGTTTAATTAAAACATTTTGTACTTCAAACCAGGTTTTTCAGGAAGGTCCACACATCACATATTCTTCTCTTCATAACATTAGTACCACCCAGGTAACTCCCCATATGAGTTTCACATACTTTGTAGTTTGGTCGAACCATAAAAATATTTCTCCTAGTTCGTTCATTTTCGTTTGCATACTCTCTCTCTCTCTCTCTCTCTCTCTCTCTCTCTCTCTCTCTCTCTCTCTCACATACATAACACAATTTTAGAAAGCTCTTATATTTACATAGCATTTATCCATTCATGAAAGAGATGACTGTTCCCCTTTTATATCGGTTTCAGCATTACGCTTTCCCGTTAGATATTGTTTGTAATAAAACTAACCAAATAATGATGTTGATGGGCTGTCCCCTATGTTACTTACACTCATAAAATTGCTGATATGAATTTAGTAATATTGGAAAACTCTCCCATCATCAGTAAAGCATAAAATCAGGGCCAGAAAGTTTCCAACGATTACGGAAAAAATAACAGAAAATAAATGAATAAAAAAACACCAGATTTCCTTCCTTATAGAATGTATTATTTTTATATTCTCTGAAAGAATAATTTTGCTCGGTTAAATATCAGTTACTGTCAGATTTTTCCCCCCATCATCTATTAGCTTCCCCTTTTACATTCTCTGTGAAACTTTCTATATATTTATACACCCATCTTTTTTTTTT
>NC_061110.1:29578876-29591376 GCF_015104395.2 Macrobrachium nipponense | reverse complement strand
GTAAAGTAAACTTTACAGGTTCCTAAAACCTTTTCCATATTTATGGTAAAGGGGGAGGGAGGACAATGCACCGAGTCAACGCGGTAACCATGACAATAAATAGGTAGAATTCTTGCGAGAAAAAAGATAATGATTTACGAGTAAGCATATCTGGTACATCAATATCGGTGCAGGTTGAATATTAGCATAATTCACATGAAAGTAAACTATCATATAAACAGTTGATCATAAAAAAGCGCAAACGTAAAGGAAAAACTAAAAGTGAAAATTCCGAAAGGACAGAGAAACGACAGAAAATTTTACTTATATAATATAAGAGACTCAGGGACATTTACGAATAGGTTCATAAAAGTAATCAGACGATTAGTCACAAACAAGTAGTATATTCAAGTTCCTCATATGGCGAAAAGATTTAATCCTCCCTAGAGGATATAAGTGATGATAAAGAAATAAATCTAAGGTTCATCTAATCTTCAGTTTCTACTCTTCCTTTGGTATTTTCAGTGTTTCTGAATAAACAAAACTACCTCCTACTGCATCAAAGGCGCATCAGATACGAAAGTGCTGTCTTATTTTACTGATGTACTGAACAGATGGCCAACGTTGAAAGAGCCATACATGAATGTTAAGATATAATTTGGTTCCCGAGGTTTATGACCCTAGTGAAACCTGAAATAGTTTCATGTCCCCTGTAACGATTGCTTGCTCAGCTGACCAGTATTTTCTGGGCATATGTTTTGGAATCTATGTTACCTTTCAAGACTATGAATTCAATTGAAACAGCAAAACTAGCAGTTGCAGGTGCTGTAATTACGGTTTCCAATTATAACTTGGCAACCAAAATAAACAGCAAATGCAAAACAAGAACATAAAAACTATCCTATCTATACCATGAAAACGAAACAATATTTTGCACAGATTAAAAGTATGATTATGGTGGAAAAAGCAAGAATCAGCTACTGAAACTGCGAATAACTGTTTTTTGGCGATAATGCTGTAAGAATACACCTCTCCATTATCCATCCATTATTCATAAAGGAATATTTTTCATATGTTGCAAACATACACTTCTTTCGCCTTCGGTGTCTACTACCCTTTATTTCAGAGAAACCCTAAGTGAAGAGTGGTGGTGGATCTCACTAGTTATCCATTTCCAGTAATATTCAAGGTATTACCTTAAGGTTTTCTCGCAAGTAGGGATTTGGGTTTTCAGGTACAGATGCTGATGAAACAAAAGCAGTTCTCATTAACGCTAACCACACCAAAAGGTACGGATTCAAGTAAGATACAGCCTAAAAATATCATAACTAAGCAATTTGAAAATATATTCCCAATGACTGTAGGTATGGGCCTACAGTAACTCGGCATTCTTTTACCTACTGTTTTGAATAATATTCTGTAGTTATTATTAAATTTCATGTTATGATCATCATCCAAACAATGAATTTCAAAAGCATTATTCTTAGTATTTATTATGCTGACTTTTATTTATTCAAAGGTATATCAAGGTAAAATTACTCATGATTTAGCGATCCTGCCCTTAATGAATTAAAAGATTTCGAAGAATTTGATTGCATCGCTGCGAAGGAAAACTATAGAAAAATTCTTGACAAAGAAAACAAACGTTGCTCCCAACTATTGACCTTTTTAACTTTCCTGAACATGGTTTCTGCATTGTTTGTTCACTTTTTGTGCTCGAATGCCTTTTATGATCATTGTTCCAGATCTTAAAGAGATCTGTTTGGACAAAATGTCAGATCCATGAAAGATGATGAAAGTTCAAACGGACATTTAGTTAACGATTTGAACGCAAAAACATTTCCGGGCCTAAAAGACAACACTTTATCATTACACATTACGCTGCTTTCACTTGCCAGTAATGTACTTTTCTGTTTGTTTCATTAGTTTCCCCCTTTGATTTTTTTCTCTTTTCGTTAACGGATGAAACAAAACGTTCTTTTTCTGGAAAACTTTAATGGTACATCACATTTTTATTGACCACTTTTTCTTTTTCATTATTTTTTTTTATTTTACTCATTAATATCCTGTCAAATTGGTTTCTTTGTTGTAAGCTCACTAAGTCATTGTAACAGGGCTATTCCATTACTTCATTATTTTTATTCATATTTTCCTTATTTAGATAAAAAATTCAAAAAGAAAAGGAATACTACCTGTTCAGGGAATCAAAATGGTTTGCTATATCACGACCATTTTCTGTAGCTATGATGCTACTGATAATATCTGCATTAAACTTGTGAAACATATGTTTGAAACAAGAGCGCATATCGTGTGCCTATGTATGTATGTATGTATGTATGTATGTATGTATGTATGTATGTATATATATATATATATATATATATATATATATATATATATATATATATATATATATATATGCATATATATATATAAAATAATATATATATATATATATATATATCTATATATATATATATATATATGTATATATATATATATATATATATATATATATATATATATATATATATATATATATATATATATATATATACATACATACATATATACATACATACGCACCCGATATGCGCTCTTGTTTCAAACATATGTTTCACAAATTTAATGCAGATATTATCAGTAGCATCATATATATATATATAGATATATATATATATATATATATATATATATATATATATATATATATTGCAGAAGGAAATAAAACTATGCAGCCGCATCTGACAAGTGACCGTGTATGTGATTGGAATTGAAACATTATCTCTGATGGCTTAATGAGTTTATCTAGCTGATACTCTTCTCTTTTCTGAACTCTGCCTTTCTGCTTCCATTTATAAATACTGGATTCATTCAAAGCAGTACCACTCCTTTTACCCCATGTCTCTGGCAGGTTATTTAAAAGAGCAAAATAAGTTCATCCCCAAAAGTGCTGATGGCCACTTGACCGTTAGTGACCAGCATCGGATTAATGCTGTCACCCATGAGCTTACAATGATCGGTCTTGGGTTGCCTGTTTGTCTCCAGTACTGATGCCCTGAGATCACAACAACAAAGCAATGAAAAGCCATGGCTGTATATTTTCTGGAGAATCCTGACCAATAAACACTTGGGTTTATTATATGCCTGGCTGACTACATGTGACAAATGAGATCCCTTTACTCCTTAGGCCTACTTTTAAAGATCCTCATGTAAGCTTAGATGGAGGAAACTTACAGAGGGACATAAGATGACTGGAGAAAGCTTTAAGAAGCAAAAGTCAGAAGATGACCGGGTTATAGCTGCCCCGTGAACTGTGACAAATTGTGATTCCATTATAAAAGAATGAAAAGTCCTCCAGCTAAACAACTCTGACAATATGCGGATAACCCCTTTGACTTGCATTCCTTCAAAAATGATGTGAAACTCTCTGGCCTTCGCCTTCCACCTAACTTTACCCAGAACTACGCGACCCAGTTTGAGGTAAGTACCCAAAGTGATAAAGTTATGGGCAAGGAGGAATAAAAAGCAGCATAAAGAAAGTCATTGTCCTTTGGAAAATAGTTCAGTGTAATTAATTGCTACATTGTTATAGGATATCGGTGACGGATCCAATTGTTACAATTATAAGGGCTGAGCATTTCTTACTGAAGTAAGGAAGGTGAATGGTAAATTTTATTGAGAAAGTAAGATGTTAGGGGAAGAACAGTGTGACACTATAAAATTCTGCATCAATTTAGTTTTTTTTTTTTATAAAACAATTATATGAGAGGTTCCAAGTTGACGGGATAAGCAGCCGTAGCATACATGCATAGAATGCCAAATTTTTGCAGAATCAATAAAGAGGGATGGATATGCATAACATAAAAGACAAGCATTTTGGGAGTGTTGAGATTTGCAAGTTTTGATGGTTAAAGCAAAGAGTGCTTAAAAATTTATATGAGAATAACATGCAGGTCTAAGAAAAGTGTATATTTTTATGTTTTTGGCTTGTCTAAATGTTTTATGAATAAAGTGATAGAAGTCGGAGAAATTACAGTAATGTAGATGCCAATTTGTGAGATAACAATATAGGTCGTGAATGGGGTAGGCGGTTATAGCTACTACCTATAGATGATACACAAATTAATTACAAGGGTAAATGGAAACCAGGAAGACAGCAATGACTGTTGATATTTTTTGTTTAGAAGAGATTTTGCAGTTGACTCCTATAGGTAGGTATCACATACAAGTAAAGTAGATGATGGTATATGGGAAAAGAAAAAAAAGTGATCCACAGAATTGGTGAAGCACTGAAGGTAGTACACTTATTCAAAAGAATGAGAAGGCAACTTCCCTGTACTGTCGAATGAGATGTAGATCTTGAATGAGATGCGGATGTTTATTGAGCGTATAAAAAGTTTGAACCTGGTGGAATTAATTATTTGTGGAATAATATGTGTTAAGAAAGAACATTATAAAGAAGAGAAAATTTTCCCATGGAACTTCTTTACATGTTATTCTATTCATGTGTGTCCTTAATTGATGCTAAAAATGAGAGCAATCGGAGAAAGAATCACAGTAGGTGTGATTTGCCTCCTTACTTTCTTCTTGCTATATACAGTTTTTATTTTTTTTTTTTATTATCGTAAAAATACATGATAGAAAATTTATAAGAGCTCCTTTAATTAATTTTGAAATTTTATCCAACGAAATAATCGTGATTTCAATTTTCATGTCACCCTTAATGGTAATAATTAATCGTTATCATAGTACATTTCAACGAAAGTCATTAAGACTAACGGATCGTACATCGAACGAACTCAAAAAGAAATAAGTTATAACAAAAGATAGATATATATATATATATATATATTATATATATATATATATATATATATATTATAAAAACTATATATATATATAGATATATATATATATATATGTATATATATGTATATATGTATATTTTTTGTTTTTTTTTTAGTAAACACTAAGCTTAAGCAAAAGCTTTACAACCCTGCAAACGCAGCCACTAACAAACTGAAGAAACTATAACTTTCTAGAGTACGAAATATAATTGAAGGCACTGAAAACAAAAAACTTTTTTCTTGTTACTTGTGCCGATTATTGCGAAAGGTTTCCGGCAAAAACGCACCGCAAAAATGTCTAATTTCCAGTAGAAGTGTCAATCTGAATAAAGGTCCGTCGGTGAAATGTCCACTTACTCACGAGTCCACTGGCCATAAGATGGAATCCCTGGTAAACATTTTATATACAATATGCGTATGCTTTCCAATGCATGGATGTGAAATTTTTATGCAGAAAAGATCAGCGATACTGAGAAACAAACCCTCCATGCAATGACAAGTTGTTTATGGTACGGTTCAGCAGATTAACTCGATAAAACTTCAAAGGTTCCACTCAGTTAGTTATTGCGGAGCAATAAACATGTTTTTCATTCCAGATGATTTATACATTTACTACATCGTCCATCGTAGAATTATTTTAACGCAAGAGCTTTTTGGGTATATAAAAATAGTTCATCATTTCTCACATGGATTTCAACAAAATATTTCGGCTTATTCTGGACGATTGATTTATGTGACTTTGAGCTAATGAATAAATAAATAAATAAATAAATAAATAAATAAACAAATAAATAAATAAATAATAAATAAAATAAAATTCCAATCCGAATTATTGTTTTTCACACGTCTTCTTTATATTTACTTGCATTGTAATATTACTCGTATGTCAATTTGTGTACTTAGAGCTGGGCATGGTAAAAAAAAAATATAATAATAGTAAAAAAAAAAATAAAATTAAAAATCCAATGATCCAAGATCTTCCTAATGATATTATAAAACTTGGTACATCTTTTATCAGATATTAGTTGCAGACTTCACAACTCCAGAACTGAAATCTGTGGTGTCATCATTCATGCAAATTGCTCAACATTGCTGAACGCAGTCAAATCCGAACTGGTGATCGTTTGGAATATTAATTATTGTAACGTCACTCCCCTTCCGAGAGCTACCCAATCACTGGTGTGCAGTGGGAGGGACTTAACTGCAAAGAGACCTGGTCTTTCTTTTCTTTTTTTCTATAGTTCCTTCTTATCTTTAGCACACATCCCGATGCCTATCTTACCGCATCAGCTCTTCCATTCAAGTCTACTCGCACCCTACCCGCATCTAAAAGGCTCACTCAAAAATATTTTATAATCATCCTTGTCAACATTTACCCAACGAAAATATTTTATGATTTAGTTGTTGACGAAGTACCAATAAAGGGATAAACGAAAATATAACAATCAAAATCTTGAAATTGATTGTACTCATAACTGTATTATATCAAAATCCGTATATATATAAGCAAAATGTAGGCCTTTATCACAAAGAATGTGTTATTTACGCAAGTACAAATTTATTTTGTGCTACTTTGATAAATACTTCTACATCGTTTCTTATTTAACAGCAAATAATTTCTTCTTTCGATGCAAGTATGGACATTATATGTATATTTCCAAGTAAAGCCATTAACCATGCAGAATTATTTTCTAAATCCAAGAACAATTTTTTTAAACGAAAAACAGTTTCAAAGAACATCATATGATTTATATATTTTTTATATATTTCCTGCCAAAAGCAAATTAAAGAAAAAATCACAGTTGCCACTTATTAAAGGGCAGAGTCAACTGGGTGTCTATGCGTAATTAGATTCGTTGAAAATTAATTTGATTCCTATACTGATTTAGATACCGTCTTCCTCTACGAATTAAATGTAAGATGGGAACAGCTGCAAAAATATAGGCCTAAAAGAACTCCCCATTTTAGCTCCTTTCCTCATTCTGATTCCCTCTCCTTTTCAGTATCCTCAACATTTGTACATTTTTTTTTATCCCTCCATTTAAAATTAGAGCAGCCCACTAAGTACTACGGTGCCTCTAGTCTAGCTGATGCTGCTACAGTCCCCGATTATTCACTCATGTGTCAGGAAAGGTTTGGAAAAGTACTTCAAAATTTAAATGCTCTGCTGTACCTACACGTATCTTTAAGAAGCCAAGTGAACCATTGAGATATGCAATTCACGGCTTTGAATAAAAAATAAATAGACATTGAAAGTGTTTCATTGAACATTGAATTCGTGGTACTGAACACATGTCTATTATGCATTGATCGAAAAGTATTCCCTGCTTCGAGCAAATCTAGAATGTTCTAAATCACTTTTACGGAATACAGTTAAAATAATTATTAAAAACAAAACAATCAAGGCTCGCCTGAGCGTAAATTACAATAAAGTCGAATTTAAATGGAAGAATGAAAAGATATATATGAAAAATAAGTCATTGTCGTTAGCAAATAAAATTCATTCATCAGTAAAAGGAACTACGGTGAGAAAACTCTTTAGAAATAAGTTTTCTTGAAAAATATGTGATGTAAAAACTGTTCAAGATTTTTTTTTCCGAGTTTCATGGTGGGAAAGGAATATGGAGCCCTCGCATTTTATTTCGAATTTCCTACTGGGCTGAACGTCCGTTTGTGGAGAATACCTGTCACTTCCCACACGCGTTATGCTCGTCATGCAGCCACTTCAAAAGTGGACTATATTCGCCAGATATTCAATTCACTGCTGAACAGAAATTTATAAATTTATATCTTTCAACGTTGACCTTTTTGTTTATTTTTGCATATACACACATTTGTTTTTATTTCCAGCGCCACATTTCTTTTTCTAGTATCCACAGCCGTCTGAATACACTGAATGAATTATGTAGCATTCATAAATGAAACAAATTGAAAAATTGATAGTAGGAATGGTTATATGGCTATCATAGTGTGTAAACACACACACACACACACACACACACACACACATATATATATATATATATATATATATATATATATATATATATATATATATATATATATATATATTACTAAACCGTAGGAGTGACTATGTGTGCCAAAAATGATTTAAAGCAAAATGAATCGCCTATTAAGCAACAAACTTAATGCACCGACTCGGATATGGGTAACATTTTGAATGAATGATTACACCAAATTTAATTTTCTCAAACAAAAAATACATGCAAGTTGACTCTTAAATAACATAGATTCTTCTTTACGATCTTTTCAAATAAAGGAAAAGAATGTTCTTGGCATTCATCTGTAATAAAATACATAATTTTTCCCCGTTCTAAACACCGTCCTTCGTTCACGACGTGCCACCATTGTCTCTTATATCATCAACAGAGCTTTGTTGTTGTGCACAGCTGACAGCTTCTCTTTGGCAGTGGCGAAGGATAGTTCCGGAGGGTTCGTGACTAGAGTTCTAACAGCAGCGCCTGTATATATATTGAGGTTAGTCACTGCGTAAATATTTCTACTTACCTTGGTAGACTCGCTGATCGGTAGTTTCTGGTATAAGCATGCCTTTGTGGTTGTCGTGATGGACGCATTTTCTTGAATCACTGTGCTCTCTCTCTCTCTCTCTCTCTCTCTGGGTATAAAAAAGAACCTGCATCGGTTGAATTCTCCCAACAGGACGTCCGTGGCTCATTAACAGGGGAAGTCGGAGTCTCCGTTTTATTGTTTTCGTAGATGAACTGTGGGCAGAGGCTCTGCTTGTATCTCGTCATCAAAGTCGGAATGACCTGGTATTGCTCTCTGCACCTGGGAGGTGTCTTTGAGCAAGTCTACTCCTCAAGTGATCTGTAAAGTAAGGAACATATGGGAAAATGCAAGGGAGAAATATTTTTTGTGGAACTGGATTTTTTTCTTTTCTTTATTACCAGTTTTATTATCAGATACTTGAACTTCATCTTATCTAATTTCTGGATAACTTTAGTTTTCTGTCCGTCCGGTCAAATTCCCTCCTTTAATTGACGTTAGCAGTGGCGGCCTTAATAACTGTAATTGAATTCATGAGTCAATAACATTTCAACTTGAATCGCAAAAAAGTAAGTAGCTTAAATGATGATAGACGCCAGCCAATCGTTCGATACAGCTTAGGCTAATACTTGAAGGGGGAAACGAAGCTCAATAAGATAAAAATACACTGGGGAAAATGAGATTTAAAAACGCCAAACATTAGAACTAATATGAAATCAAAGAACGACTTTGTTGCACAAGGATACACAAAAATTTTGTTTATTATTGCCATGTACAAAATACGCCGGTTTTTATGCTCTTTCGATGACAAAGTAACATTTGACCCGGTGAACTACTGAAAGCTACTTCTTAAATTGTTTATTTTGAAACGTACCAAAAATACGTCTGGTTACTTGCTTATTATTTACCTTTCAAAATGTCGTTGTTCAATGGCAACACCAATTTTCTAGCTCTTTCGGTGGTAGTAATTGTTTGAGACAAGGAGGCATTCTGTCACTCAACCTTTTTAACCTTTATGTAGAGAACCTGAATATTCGAGTGAATTGTTCCGGATTGGGAGGTCACATC
This sequence comes from Macrobrachium nipponense, assembly GCF_015104395.2. Lineage (NCBI taxonomy): Eukaryota > Metazoa > Arthropoda > Malacostraca > Decapoda > Palaemonidae > Macrobrachium > Macrobrachium nipponense. The sequence goes on along the minus strand of NC_061110.1, from coordinate 29,581,951 downwards.
AGAGATGTTGCTTCGAAAAATCTTAGCTACGCGGATGACCTAGTCATTCTTGCTCCCGCATAGTTCAAAATTGAAACTGGAGTAATCAAATTGAGTTTTTATGCGATCGCTAAACAATGCGATGCTTCATTGTTTTTCTCTTTGCATGATGGATGTCACAGAATACTCTATTGATATGGTAGTATAATGCTGTTTTCTTTTTTTAATATCTTATATCCGGAATATGTACGTACAATATATCCTTTTATGTAAAGGAAGAATATATATATATAGTTTTTATTGAACGTATTGTTAGCTTGCTTTTATGTTATAATATACTATATATATATATATATATATATATTATATATATATATATATATATATAATATATATATATATATATATATATATATATATATATCGGAAATTTTAAACATTTCTGTGAGATACGCTAGGGGTTATATCTTACTTTGGTTTGGTGGTATTTATATTTTTTTTGTAAAAATAATTTTTATTATTTTTCTGGGGGGGGGGGGGGGTTATCACAGTCCTCCAATTCGACTGGGTGGTGGTATTTATAGTGTGGGGTTCCGGGTTGCATCCTGCCTCCTTAGGAGTCCCATCACTTCTTCTTACTATGTGCGCCGTTTCTAGGATCGCACTCTTCTGCATGCGTCATGGAGTTACTTCAGCCTCTAGTTTTTTCCAGATTCCTTTCCAGGGATCTTAGGATCGTGCCTAGTGTTCCTATGATTATGGGTACAATTTCCACTGGCATATCCCATATCCTTCATATTTCTATTTTCAGGTCTTGATACTTATCTTTTTTTCCCTTTCTTCCTCTTCAACTCTGGTGTCCCATGGTATTGCGACATCAATGAGTGATACTTTCTTCTTGATTTTGTCAATCAACGTCACGTCTGGTCTATTTGCACGTATCATCCTATCTGTTCTGATACCATAGTCCCAGAGGATCTTTGCCTGATCGTTTTCTATCACTCCTTCAGGTTGGTGCTAGAACCACTTATTACTGCAAGGTAGCTGATGTTTCTTGCACAGGCTCCAGTGGAGGGCTTTTGAAACTGAATCATGCCTCTTTTGTACTGGTTCTGTGCAAGTGCCGGACATTCGCTTGCTATGTGGTTTATGTTCTCATTTTTCGTATTGCACTTCCTACATATGGGAGAGATGTTATTTCCATCTATCGTTCTTTGGATATAACTGGTTCTTAGGGCCTGATCTTGTTCTTCTGTTATCATTACTTCAGTTTCCTTCTTGAGCTCTCCCCTCTGTAACCATTGCCATGTGTCATCGCTGGCCAGTTCTTTAGTCTTTCTCATGTATTGTCCGTGCATTGGTTTGTTGTGCTATTCCTCTGCTCTGTTTGTCATTCTCCTGCCTCTGTATATTTCTGGGTCTTCTTCTACTTTTATCAGTCCTTCTTCCCATGCACTCTTGAGCCACTCGTCTTCACTGGTTTTCAGATATTGCCCCAGTTCTCTGTTTTCGATGTTGACGCAGTCCTCTATGCTTAGTAGTCCTCTCCCTCCTTCCTTTCGCGTTATGTATAGTCTGTCCGTATTTGCTCTTGGGTGTAGTGGTTTGTGTATTGTCATATGTTTCCTAGTTTCCTAGTCTATGTTGCGGAGTTCTGCCTTCGTCCATTCCACTATTCCTGCACTGTATTTGACTTGAGTTTTGACTTGAGTATCGCCTTGAGTCTCTGCATACATTCTTTCCTGATCGTGTCCTTCATCTCTTGGTGTTTTATATCCCCTCCTTCCATTATTCCCAGGTATTTGTATCCCGTCTCATCTATGTGTGTTGTTCCTCCCATCCTGGTAGCTTTATCCCTTCAGTCCTTGTTACTTTGCCCTTTTGTATGTTGACTATGGCACATTTTTCTATTCCAAACTCCATCCTGATGTCCCCAGATACAATCCGTACAGTCTGGATTAGGGTATCTATTTCCTTGATGCTCTTACCATACGGCTTGATGTCGTCCATGAACATCAGATGGTTAATTCTGTTGCCTCTTTTCTTGAGTTGGTACCCGGCATCCATCTTCTGCAGTACTTTTGTCATGGGAATCATGGCTACTACGAAGAGTAGTGGGGACAGTGAGTCGCCCTGGAAGTCCCTCTTCCTGATATTAATCTGCTAGTCTTATTCCAGAGCTTGTAAGTATCGTATTCCAGTTGCGCATTGTATTTTTGAGGAAGCTGATGGTGTTTTCCTTTCCCCCACATATTTTCAGGTATTCTATTAGCCATGTGTGTGGTATCATGTCGAAGGCTTTTTTATAGTCTATCCATGCCATGCTTAGGTTGGTTTTCCTTCTCTTACAGTTCTTCATTACCATTTTGTCTATCAGGAGCTGTTCTTCCGCACCCCTACACTTCCTTCTGCAGCCTTTCTGTTGGTGAGGGATGGTGTTTGTATCCTCTAGGTAATTGTATAGACTTTCGCTGATGATGCCTGTTAGTAACTTCCACATTATTGGTAGGCAGGTGATAGGCCTGTAGTTACTATATTTCCCTTACTCTTGTCTTTCTGGACTAAGGATGTTCTTCCAGTGGTCATCCATTTGGGCGCATGGTGATTTGTGATACAATGCTGGAGTTCTGCTATTCGTGGGTGTAGGGCCTTGAAGTTTTTGAGCCAGTGTCCATGGACTTCATCGGGACCTGGGGCTTTCCAGTTGGGCATTTTATTTAGTTGGTGTCTGACTGTGTCTGTCGTGATGTCAGTGAATCTTTGTTTTATTCTCCCTGTTTCTTCTGCCTTGACTTCCTGGAGCCAAGTTGCATGTTTGTTGTGTGATACCGGATTGCTCCATATGTTTTCCCAGAGTCTCTTACTTGGTTCGGCTTCAGGAATTTCTTGATGGCTGTCTTCCCCTCTTAGTTGGCTGTATAGTCTTTTCTGGTCGGTTCCGAATAGTTTGTTCTGTTGGATCTTATGTGCTTTGGCCTTAAGCCTCTGTTTTACATCTTCTATTGTGTTGTTTAGTCCCCTCTCCTGTACTTTGTATTTCTCGTTCAGTTCCTCTCTTGTTTTCTTGCTCCTTAGCCTTTTGTCTGCCATCTCTTT
>NC_061110.1:29568876-29573876 GCF_015104395.2 Macrobrachium nipponense | reverse complement strand
TACAATTGAGTTCCAGTATTACCTTTATATACTTACATTATGATATATATTTAATTTTAATATAGAAATTTATATTAGATATATCATATTATATAATAATATATACTATCCATATATATATATATTATAATATATATATAATACCTTATATATAATGATATATATTCTAGATTATTCGTATATATATATATTGATACTATATGACTATTATCTACTAATTGATGTACATATAATATATAAGTTATTATTATTATAAATTAAAACTCGTAAACTGTGTACTGTTTGGGACTTGAGAAGTCTTGATTTTTGGTAGTTTTTAAGTCGGGGTACCCGCCCATGAGCCTTTGTATCTTTGCGGGGAGACCGAGGTTTTGATTCTTCGGTGGTAGTAAAGGTTAAAGTTAATATATAATATAATATTTAATTATATCGAAATGAAATAATATTATACACTATATAATATATATAGAGATAATATTATTATAATAATATATTATTAGATATAGCTACTATGTTATATACTATAACTCCGGATATATATATTGATTATCTACATTATATATATATATATAGGTAATACTATTATATATATTATATGCCCGAAGGCCATATACCAGTAGTATCCCCCCATCTCCCTCGAACAGATGTCTGGAGGGACCCCTACCGCCCAAGGTAATAACACAAGTGCCCATCCCTGCCACTTATCTCTCGAGTGAGCGGCTAGTTCGGTTATCCCCGCCATTGCTACTCTATTCCGTCCCGAGGCAGGCCACCTTACTCCCCTTTGCAATATCCCGCCATGCAAATTGCCATCCCTGCGGCAGTACGGTTCATTAAGCAGAAATTAATAGCCTGAGCCCAGTAAATAAAATTGTGGCCGCCGCTCGTGTTCCACTTATAAGCCCAAAAATATGCTTAATCTAAAGCACATGTTCGCCATGCCATTAGAAGAAATACACTTTCCTGATCGTTTATTTAAACAAAGACTGAATGCATTACCGTCTATTATAAACACCGTGGCAAATAAACGAAAAACACGTCATCACTACTGGGGGGCAAGACAAGAAAAAGAAAAGATTGTTGGACGCCTCTTGAACCGAATCCATTTCCCTGAAAATATTTAAACAAAAACCCACTCCTTTTTTTGACGTAAACCAATTAGTTTAAAACACTCACAGCCACTTCCACTAAGTGGGAACAAAAAAGGAACTCGAAAGTTCTTTCATAAAAACAACGGTAAATTGCTCGTGCGGCACAAAATACAAATAAAACGCGACTGGTGAGATGACCCCTGAGCAAACACTCACTCTATGAACCTAGACATGCAGGTTGCTTGTGCTCACGCACTCCCCGCCCTGAAGAATCTCGAGGTACGGGGCAAATTTGCATGACCGCCCTAATAGAAAATCTTTCCTCCCATCCCACCGCCCCCAGTGCTCACGGTAACGGACATTTTCTCTACCCCTTTGTTTTTTCCTAACTCCGCCAAACGCATCTCTACATTGGCGGTTGATAAGGCATAGAAAGAAAAGAAAGAACTTGTACCGATTTTCTATATCCCCGTTTTTTAAACCGTTCTGCCACCGACCCACTATAAACATGGGGAAAACCCCATGTATTCAGTAAGGTAAGCGTGGGTACACGGAAATCGGAGGCAGACCCCATAACTTCCATTAATCACACCAGGGCTCTCTCTCTCTGCTCCCGGCAATGCATCATGCCCCAGGCCTCTCTCTCTCTCCTCTCTCCTCCACCTCTTTCTCTCCATTTTCAGAACATGGTAATGAATAAAATGAGAAGAGTTGCATCACTAACATAACGTTTAAATTTGACAATGAATAACTAAGTTCGCATTAAGCATAAAGTTAATCCAGTCTTACAGACCTTAAACTTCTTAAAACAACTCATCTTGGTCAAGTCCTACCCAAAATGGTCCACACCTCTGCCCTGGGAACTCTGTTTCTCCCACGGAAATCCAGGAACCCGGATCTGTCAATAAATGGATACAGAAACACATCCCGGTTACAGTACACACACAAGTTTTAAAAAGAGCAGAAAGTTTAATAAAAATGGAACCATCTTACAAGAATTATTCAAACAAGCCACCCCTTTGCGGCTAAAGTTAAAAGGTAACCCACTTTAAGTCCCATTTCCCCGAACCGGAAATACTCACTCACTGGATAAATAAACAACAAAACACTTTGGCAATCCTGCCATCATGGCTTTCGCCTTTCCACCCGTCCCCGAATGTCTGAAACATGGCCAATTCTTCTTCCCATAAACTTTGGCATTATTGAATAGATAGAGAGGCGCACACCGCACTTTACGAAGGTGTCACATACTATCGGACAACGATCGCTGCGGTTCTAAGCCTTGCATCTTAGTTTGCACAAAGCCAAAGGCACGGGTTTGGGAACGGTTCATAAAACATGTCGTACATTTGACTGTCCTGAAATCCAAGCATTTTTATCTCACCGCCTATCCCCTAGAACTCACATTCCGATCAGCTTTTACTCTCAGGTTCGTTATCTCCTGCAACTGTCCTACCACATTCCACAGGTTACAAGAGAATGCGACGAACAATAATTACTTATTAAATTCAAAAACCCTATGTTCTTACATATATATATTACAATTCATGTATGCGTAAGGTAAAATTATTAATTATTAACTTAATTAATATAGTTTTTAAATTTTATAGACATATTATATATACTAATAATACGCCCGACTTATATATATATATACTTATTTATACATATATACATATTATTATTACTATTATACATATATATAATACGTATATATATAATAGACTTACTATAGATACTACATATAATTAATATATACTATTTGATATATTAACCTTCCTTTACAATACACCTGAGAACAAACCTCTTGTCTCCCCGAAATAGCAGGTCGATGGCCGGGGTAACGACTTACAACGTACCAAAATTCAGGATTCCTCAAGCCCAATCCACTAGCCAGTTGAGTGTTTTTACCTGAGTTTCCTCTCCGATTCAGTGGTTTACTTCAGTCTTCCTTTTATTTAATCGGAATACAATTCCCATTCACCGTGAAGATTAAGATGGAAACTAACATCGCAAGCTGCCCAATGAAAAACGTTATTCCACAGAGATAAAAGCCACCACTTCAACGGAAATGAACAAAAGCCTTCACATTCTCTCTGCAAACAAAAATAGCTCTATTAGATTATAAACAGAAGAACTCCTTGATTTGGAACCCAGAACCTCTAGTCAAAGAAAACGTCTTGCAACTTTTCGACAGAGACATTAAGTGACGTTTGCTTGCACATGGAAAATGATCATCCAGAAATGCATGACAAAAAATATCTCGAGTCGGAGAGAAGGAAATGGTGGGTTTCAATAAGGCAACTGTTCCAGCTTTTTATTGGGATGTTTGACAATTTGAATTGAGAAAGTACAGGCCCACAAGTTCGCGGGTATTTAAGGGGAATTCTTTATGACAGTTTGTCTTATCAACAAAAGTTTCCGATGTACGATGCGGATGATAAAGACTTAACGCGGTTTATAGAAGCACGAACGAACTTTCGCTCCATCTTTCTTGCTCTCACGTATTGGTCGGAAAAAAATAATTAACAGCCTAACTTTCGTATTCTTCTCTTCGACATCTTCCAGGTCAAGGATTTTGAGTTTTCCTTGTGACATGTAAACTTTGTCCTGACATATTTGATCATCTTTTATGAGCACCCTTTCCTCATCCTCTCTCTCTCTTCTCTGTTCTCTCTCCTCTCTCTTCTCTCTTCTATCCTTCTCTCTAAATTGATATAATTAGTTCAGGCATAGGCTATTATGAACGTTTCTAAAAACATATGTGGATCAATGAGATTACTGAACATAAGGATATGAAACAAGAAGGAGGAGAACGTCTGCTGCCAGTCCTCTTGTCACGTAGGTCCATTTATTCATTTAAATTTATGTTTGGTCACGTACTTAGCTAGCATTCAGTTCACATAAATGAATGAAGAAACTATGAAATTCGAGAAATAGATGAATTCAGAACAAAAATTTGTTCGGGCCATGGAATTACAGTACCAGTCTAGAATCAAACCTTTAGTGGGCGACACTAACAACTTGCAATAAATGAATCTAAAACCACAATTTTTGTGAATGAACAACAATACAAGCACTTTTAATTTTTAGTACAATACAAATACATTAATGAATTGTAAGGAAAAAGTTCTTGTAATTCTGCGGTATCTAGAATGGGCGACCCAACCCTATCCGCGTTCCGCGTAGCCCGTACTTCGCATACAAAATTTTTTTTAAAAAAATTAAGGAACCACATTCGGGTAGTACAAATGGATTTTTGTTTCAAAATGAATGCAATATAATCTGGGTCCTCAACATCACAGTCATGGATTCATTCCTTTAAGTGAAAAGGGTTTATTATATCTAATCAGAGGTATTATGAGAAAAGTGTGGACTCATTATTTCATCTTTTAATAAATTGGATACAATGGCCCATTACATGTTTTTGGCATGTTTAAGTTTCAGCTTCGTCATCTAGTTTGAACGCTTTCTTTTGGCCAACCGGCAGTCTACTTAATAAGTAACTGTCAATTCAATTGTTCTTTATTAGGTAAAAACATATTCATCGGCCGTGGAATGTCTTAATGTTTTTTATAAAAGTGAAAGCTTTTGGCCTCATGAGTTATTATTTACATAACTCGCCAGGGAATTACATTTCTTTCTCGGGAAGTTTTAAACGAAATAAAGAAAAAGTTTCCTGCCAAAGCTGAAACAAATAGAAACCGAAAACGCTAACAAAGTTTGTTCAAAGATAGCTTCCAGGTTTATGATTTTGACCACAAAATGTGAACTTGGAATACTCTTTGAAGTGGCGGGTCACTGGCAAAGGACAAAAACGATAAGAAACTGTTAATCAAGACGTTTTGGATGACACTTTAAAAGCCGTTAGAAAACAGTATGGAAAGGAATAGGGAAGCCTTTTTTCAA
>NC_061110.1:29562580-29568376 GCF_015104395.2 Macrobrachium nipponense | reverse complement strand
ATAGCACTGATGATAGTTTTTCAAAGTTAATATTGATTTTTGTGCTTGTTATCATACTGTAATTAACTGTAGGAAATTCTCTCTCTCTCTCTCTCTCTCTCTCTCTCTCTCCTCTCTCTCCTCTCTCTCTCTCTCTCTCTCGGAGTCCAGTCACTCGGCAAAGAAAAGTCATCTTCACTCCCGCAATTGGAAGAAAAGTTTGTATCATCACTGGAGGATTCAGAACTAGAGCTCTCATCATTCACAAATAGGTTATCAATATCACACTCCTCATCTAGTATTTGATTGATATCACCTAAAGAAAATATGCCTCCTCTTTGGGACATTCATTGTGAAAGACGCGAAATCCAATTTGTCTCGATAAACGCCCGAAGCGTATTTTGAAAGAAAACCAACAGGGACAGGCAGTTTTCTAGCATAAGCGACCACCAGGAAAGAGTTTACCAGGCTGGAAATAAGTTTCCCATGTGCTGAGAGTGTTACCAAATGATGTTCCTACACTTTCTATACGAGTAAACGTATTATTACGGGGCTGACGGCTTGACAAGCACAGTTAAAGTCTTGAACATAATATCCCGTTGAAGGCGCTACCGAGTAGATCGCGGTAAACGTATTATTACGTGGGTGACGCTTAACAGGTTTATAAACTGTTTCCATGAATTCTAGTTGTCATAGTAATGCAATAATGATAAAATTGCTTTAATATTTATGTATAATACTTCCAATACATAGCCTAATTTCACCAATTTCAACGTTTTGTGTGTAGTCTTATACCCAGTTTGGAGGGTCAACACATACCGAATGGCAACAGAGAGAGAGAGAGAGAGAGAGAGAGAGGAGAGAGAAAGGAAGGCGGAGGAACGAAGAAGAAAGGGATGGCGGTGGAGGGGGGGGGGGGTTGGGGAGAGGGTAGGTGGAGCTTTATACGCGTGTTCGTATCCATTTCTGCATAATGGAGTTTTTGTCTCTTGGTACAAGGACATGTGTCGTTATCTTTACGATTAGTGAATTCACGATACCCTTATTAATTACGGCATGGGTGTAATGCACTATAGCAAAATCTCGTTCTGTTAAGAGTGTTCGTTACAGAAATAGGTATTGCCCAAAAACCTGCTTGCACTGTCTCTGAAACCATAGTAGACATGCTGCTTAGTTGTCAATCAAGTTTTTATAACCAAGTATTTTTTTACAAGCTAGCTATTGAATAAATTTGTATTTTTCTCAGTCAAAACTATGCCCCTCATGCTAACTTTCCTCTTTTAACGACTTTCTGGTCATTGCAAATTCGGCCCCATAATTTCTTATGGTGCGAAAACAGACAGAGGCCCATGGACCGAAAACGATTGCGTCACACTACGGCGATAATCCAGCAGTAAAACATCTTCATATATCCAAAAAGTAATAATAAAGATATATATGCGCATTACGATTATAACAATTACATGTATAGCTGATAACAATCTGCATGAATAACTGGTAACTGTTCTGCAATGACAGTTGAGTATAGCAATTATTTACAATAGGTACGAAAGTCAAGATGTCGTGACGTCATAATACAGAACTTGAAAGAACGTTCTAATTCAGAAAAATAATTACTTAAATTTGAGTCAGAGTCGAGTTACTTTTTCAATAACGAATATTTTCAAATTAATCATCATAAATATGTAAAATATTGATGTTTTACTACTTATTTAAAAATTAGCCAAGAGCACGCTTCTCGTCATCTTCTACCCAAACAGCTGTTTACGCCTGGCTTGTTGTTGGTGAGAAATCGTGTTTCGATTGTTGTGATAAAAGTGCTCCAGCGTCTGTGGGTACAAGTGGTGTGCGGATTTATCACAGGAAATGGAAAGTTTGTTGACACAAGCGACTCCGTAAACATCGAGATGGCGTCAATCTTCGAAACATTTTTAGTTGTAAGTAAAAATTTCTAAAGCGTTTTGGTGAGATTAACACTGCCGTGGGCGCCATTTTCAGTACCCTCTGTTTAAATCTTAAAATTTGGCCTTAATTTCTAACTTTGGAGAAAATACTTACTTCGAAAGGAGAGTAGAGGTCTTTAGCTCCGTTTCTCACCAACAACAAGTCGCGACTGATGCCCATCTCGGGTGTCAGGACGCGTTATAATGTACTTTTTCGGAGGGTGGCTTGCATTGATTGTAGGTGGCCTGCTTGGCCTGCTGTGATGTTCTACCCTAGACTAGGTAGCTAACTTCAACATTAATTTTCCGGCTTCATTTTAGAACCAGCCTATCTATGCATAGCTTAGCTTCCTTCATTATTATTGCCAATGACTTGACGCATCTATGGCGCTTCAGTCTATCTGCCTAATCAGCGATCTCAAACTAGGATTTTAATCGATGTCCTTTTAGGCTAACCTCCACATTCACTAAGACTTCCTTTGCAATTCCGTCCTTTACTATTACTTTTAAGCCCTTGAAGCCTGGCCTGTACAGTTTTAATACTACGGTAACTTTATACTTTCTTAACATTTAGCAGCCATAATAGGTACTAGGTAGCTACCTACGGTTTCATGTTCATGCCACTGCACCATAGGCCTAGGCCTAATCTTCTACCAGTGATACACTACTATGACCGATCTTACCGTAGGCACATTGGTTCCTTTTTTATTTTTGCAATTACATAGACTCCTTCGTAGGCCTTCCAGATCGATAAGTCAAGATTAATCACTGAATAAGACACTAAATCACGCGATCTCTACATGGACTGACGACACTTACACCTTACACAGTCAAGTGAGAGTGGATGTAAACATTATGGCAATCATTTGGATTCTAATTAATTGTAACAATATTTCTGTGATATCAATTTTAAAACTATTTTTGCTAGGAAAAATTAAAATCTATTAAAATGGTGTAAAATCTACCAAAAGTAAATAAAATAATAAGAATAATAATTTGACTATCGAATGCATTTACGTTAGGACTAGAGTTATGTTAGCGGAAGCCTCACATCGACTTGGTATCGTTATCGTGGAAGTTTTTTTTTTTTTTTTTTTTTTTTCCTAGCCTTTTTATAAATATATATATTTTCTATAGCTGCTGGGACAATCGTCTTGAAGACTGTACTTTACCACGGCCAAGGCATACGAACATTATGATCTGTTGTTTGGAAAGAGTCCTTAGGAAATAATCATGGCACTCCTATCTCTGTGAGCTGTGAGTAATTAGGAACAATCCAAAATCTTTCACAAGGAAAGACAGTTGCATAGAGCTTAGCACCACTCTAGAAACAGCAGAAGAGAGAAAGGTTAAGATATATTTTTTTAAAAAGGAAAAGGAGGGGAAAGATTAAAGAAAATAGGAAAAGTTGAAGAGAGAAGTTTGAGACTGATATATGGCGACATTGGAGAAGGCGGGTCTTTCGGGTGGGGGGGTTTGAAGGGATTTGGGTCCGGATAGGAGGGAGGCGACATCCAGACTGGGGGAAAAAGAAAAAGTTTAGCCGACGGTGCATTTTTTTTTTTTTTTTTTTTGACGTGTGGGGGATCAGTGCTTCCGATTTCATTCAAAAAACAGAAACAGTAGCGTAGTAGATTCTCCATCTCGTCACTACGCCGGTCAGCTATAACTTCTCTTATTGTAAAGAAAGGTAAGGAGAGAAAAGGGACGAGAAGAGCAAGATTAAATTTATTTTATTTTTAAACTTCGAAGGTCTCGAGATAATCAAGGTTTATAGACCATGGCGGCAATTGCAATCGACCAAACTATAATATTAATGAGATCATCTTGAGGCATTTTCATCCGATTAGTCTTTGGTAATCCTGTGGAACTTTGCTAAGAATGACACTTCCTTTGCACTTGCAAATGAAAATTTGCTCTTAAAGTTTTAAATACTGAATACATGCTACAGTATCCTTCATCTTATTATTAATACTGGTGGACCTGAGACATGTGCCAAAAGAAAATATGAAATTGTAATTAAGTGGATGTAAACACTTACAATATTTTATTACAGCATGATGATTTATTTATTGGTCGTGAAATTCATTCAAATATGTACATACGTACGACGCACAAAAATATTATATATATATATATATAATATATATATATATATATATATATATATATATATATATATATATATCATAATATATATATATTTGTGTGTGTGTGTGTGTGCACGGCTCATCTATATGGAATAAAGAATAAAAAATGTCCTTTGCATTCTTACATGCCCTGATGATGAGACGCGTATTCTCGGAAACTCAGCTAAATAAATAAACAGAATGATACGCTGGTTATTTGCAGTCTATTCTGAATAAGGAAAAAAAGGACAATTTTTTTATCAACATTTTCTTTAAAACATTTCTAGAGATGCTTTCCTTTTCACACCAGAACATCAAGTTATCAAAAGGACTTGCGGTTTTCCCTTGTTTCTCTAAAACTTACTAACTAACGTAGCTGCAAATTCATTTCTAGACGCGTAAATATGTAAATGCAATTCTTAAATGGTATCCCCACCATTTGACCTGTTATTAGCACAATGCATCACTGCCAACGAGAGCCAGAGAGGTTCCTGCAATGAAGAGCAGAGCCAAATTGCAACAGGTGAGCTGTGTAACTGACAGTTAGAAAATTAATACAGAAAGGAATTTAGGTTAGAACACAACTTTCTGCAGTTTTATAACCTTTAATCTTTTTTTCTTGTTTACACAGTTTCTGCATTAGAGGAGGAGAGAGTGTGAAAGATAATAAAGTCATATTTTACCTGTAACTGAAACTTAAAAGAAAACAGTGTTTCCATCTTTTCTCTTTATGGAGCTGATATAGCATCAGAGTAATTATGCAAACAGAAGATCCACACTACGTGATTCTCCCACGGTTTTCCAAGGTAAAAAATCCCGTAACTGGTGTAATACCGACAGTGAACCTCATGCGGTGCACTGTAGGCATTACTTAAGGCACTTTGCGATGTGCCTTCGGACCCTAGCTGCAAGCCCTGTCGTTCCTTTTACCGTACCCCCTTTCAAATTCTCTTTCTACCCTCTTACTCTCTAGCCTCTCCTAACAATTGATTCATAGTGCAACTGCGAGGTTTTCCCCCTGTTGAACCTTTCAAACCTTTTACTGTCAATTTCCGTTTCAGCACTGAATGACATCATAGGTCCCAGTGCTTGGCCTTTGGCCTAAATTTTATGTTCAATTCAATTCCAAGGTAACTGGTTCATCAGTTCCCGATTGTCAATTCTCTGGCTTTGAGTTCGCTCGAGACAGTAGTGCATCGTTCGACTTTAACCACGACTCCTGATCCTGATAATGAAATGTCTTTCTGGATTTTTTCAGTTTTCTGTTTTGCCATTTTACGTTAAAAAAAAATCTCTCCATCTACAGAACCGAAGTATTGGTTATGTTAGAATTTGGAAGTCTTGCATTTCTTTCCTGATCACTAATTTAATAGGTTTTGTTGTTTACCCTTTTCTCGAGATATGCAAGCGCAATTTCCTTACGTAAATTATCTTTGTATATAGAAAAAAAACTTTTGTACATTTACAGAAAATAAATATGAAAAAAATTTATTTTCATAGTTAAATGCGAATCTACCGTTATCTAGTAAAACAGAAAATGTCTGTGTATATTATAGCAACTGCTTCGTGGGAATACTCCAAGCTATAGTGAGGAGAAATCGAATCGGATATAAAAAGTCAATTTCCCGCGAAAAGCCAGTTTCTAATCACCAGGCAACCGAAGTTCCTCAACTTCGATGCTGATCCTTTAATTAATACCGTCCACGAGAGGGTTCCCGACAATTAAGCTCCGCCAGTAAATTACC
>NC_061110.1:29462580-29557580 GCF_015104395.2 Macrobrachium nipponense | reverse complement strand
GTAGGCCTGAGCTGCAAGAATTCAAGAGCGATAAATACATTAGTAGGTATTGCAAGGGAAGTGGAAATTAAAAGAACAAATTACGGTCCGTATCACCGAGACAGGCTAGGCTATTTTTGTTTATTTATGTTCTCTCATTTATCACTATTTTGTTTATTTACATTCCCCCTTTTATCACTCCCTAGTTTACAGGACATTTTTTTGTCTAAATTCACGAATTCTCTTTATTCCCCCCATTTTATACCATCGCTGCTTCTGTAAGCCTAAACTCTTTATTCTTTTGATGTTTTCCGCGATTCAATAAATATTTGATAAATCTGTGTGCAGATCTTGACTTAACGTAACGCAGTGAATTTGGACTCCCTAAACTGCAGGATTACCATGAAGGATTAGCCTTGCCTAATAAACTAGTTCTAAAACGAAGCTAGTAGCTACCTATAGTACTACCTACAAGAAGGATGTGAGTTATGCCCGTTATGGAATAGACAAGGGATATCTAAACAAACCATAACCCTGAAGCTTAGGTAGGTGTCATGTTAAATTAAGTTATTTCATTGTTTATAAATAAATTCGGCCTTCGGCAGGAGCAATTGCTAGTAACTGCCCTTTTCATAAGAGTGCTGCGATAACCTTCGCCCCTCCGCCTTCGTTAATTAGTGAATGGCCATTAACTCTTTTGTTTATTTTTTTTTTCTCTTAGAGTGTTTGGGTTTTAGTGAGAACCGTGGACGAGACTACTGCTGCCTGGGATGAGGAGTTCGGACCCTACCTTGATCTCAGACGTGGCTCCTAATTTAGCAGCCATTGGTGGACGCCTTTTTTTTCCTCATAAGGAATTGTGCCTTTGGAGGATTGTTTCGCTGGTGTCTTTGAGCCACCCGCGGTAAATTGTACACTTCTTTGGATCACGGCCCACGTATGCAGGGGTATTGTCACCTGCGATAGCCACCTCGCTTGTTACGTCCTGCAAGTGTATGTGTCACTTGCGACCTTCGCTTTGCATTATTTTCCCCGCCTGAGGATCCCGCGGGAAGACGGTGCCGTCGTTCCGTCCCGGCACTGTTGGAGGTACTATTGCCGTGATCAAAGAGCGTCATCACATCTGCTATGCTGCTCGTCTGTGGACCGAGGGTCCGTTAGGAGGAACGTAGGGAGTCATTACCCAGGTAAAGTTACGATCTTTTCATTATCGTTATGGAAACGCCCAGCCCGTTTACCTGGTGTTAATGATACTCCCTCTGATGCTGATGAACGTTCAACCCCTCTCTGTCGTCTAATCCATATATGGATAAGTACTGTTACAAGTTATCTCACGGATAGTTAATGCAGTGTGGAGATATATATATATATGTATCTATAAATTATGACCCTCAACATAATTCTTTTATGAGAATGTATTTAAGTATTCATGCATGTGGTTTAATGTGATAGGCGCATTTGTATGCAGCATCGTGTTATGTTTTATTATTTTGTTATTGGGTTTAGTCTTTAACATTTGTGTGTAGGCAGGTAAGTTTAAGGTTTTCTGCCTTTTCATTTCTCCTATCTTCCTTCTGCCTATCTGGTTTGTTGATTTTTATGGGCCCGGCTTAATATATGAGCCATACTTTTGATCCGTTTAGTTTTTCTATGTTAGGGTTTAGATTATTAGCTATAGGTCAACGTTGGGTATTTAGAGGACTCGGTATATTAGTCCTCCAGGTTATTTTGTAGTCTGTTGGAGTTCGTCTTAGTAGCTTTAGGTTACTCCTGATACCAGGTTGAATTTATTTAAGTGAAGTGTAATAAATGTTGTTAGATTTTTCCAGTGTTTTTGTTCTGTCTTCCCTCAATTCACCGAGTTACATAAATAATATACTGCCTACGACTCCTTTAAAAAATTAAAATTTAAAGAACCTGAACTACGGCCTACACAGGTCGTAACAAGTGGCGACCGTGACAGGATCGTACGCAGGTGTACTCGGTGTTTGAGGAAGCAGTTCAGCTCTGGAGGGGTGTGACAGCATTTATTGTTGATATTTGATTTTTGGGTATATAGTCTCACTAACTGGCTCGTTAGAACGAGACCTACTCAAGCTTTTCTAATGAAACTTCAGCAATGAAGGTTCTCTAATGAATTACATCAAAACGAAAGTTTCGTAATAATGACTGACATTCAGTAAATGTATACCGAAAATGTATACATCCACTGTAATACAGCAAATTTACTGTAATATGGCAAATTCACTGCATACAGCAAACATATACAGTCATTATTACGAAAGTTTCGTAATAATAACTGTCAATCAGTAAATGTAAACAGAACGATAATTGACTGATACAAAAGAGCTGTAGTTTCATGAAAAACAAAAATCAAATCTACAGTGTGAGGATCTACTGAACCGCTCGTTCGGTAGTCTAACGATATACATTCAATCACATAAACTAACGACAGTACTAGCGACTGACGCAAAAAAAGAAAAAACAAAAAAACAAAAAGATAATAAAGCGTATGCCAAGCCAAAGATCCAATACGTCACCAAAAGACGGCGAAAAGATCCACGGCAAGCGAAAAACGAAATCCATCAGGAGGAGCCAACAACAGGAGTTGTCAGAACCGGTGACAGAGAAAATCTGATTAGAAAACGTGAATGGTTCCTAGTCCTGCCACCCAGCGGCAGGGTGGTAGATCACCTGACCTACCTGTAGCGTGTGCCGCAAAATTTGAATTTCTGTCGGGAACGACTAAGTCTAAAGCTAAGTATATACAGGTAGTACTATCCTACTTACAACCAAGTTTGGTTCTGACCCACTGGTTGTAAGTCAGAATGGATGTAAGTCAAACCTTAGAAAGTGGCCAACATACTGGGTAGGGTATACTATCAAACCTTTGCTATATAAAAGTGCCTACTTAGTACTGTAATGTAATGTACAATCATTATTTCAATCTTTTTACCATAATGTACTTCTACTAATACATTTTAATCATTTATGTAATAGTATGTATTACGTACAATCAGGCATTGAGTTACAATGGGGTTAGGCTCTTGCATGCATGTCAGAAGTCGATTCTTACGTAAATTGGTTTGCAATTCAGTCTACAGTACAGTTAATACCAAATGATGCTACAGATAGGGCAGGGTAACTCAAACTGATGCTGCCTGAGTGATGAGAGTTCTCATGAGATGGCGCAGTGCCAAGTAACTCAATGGTCAACTGTCTGAAGTAAGGTTGTAAGTACGAGTGGTCGTATGTCGAGCAGGTTGTAAGTCGGATAGTAGTTGTATCTGACAGGAAAGTTCATATAAAAAACCTTTTTTTTCATGGTAACTGACTTCCAAAAATTTTTCCAAAGGTGAATCACAGCCTTTTATCTCCCAATATTTTTAAAGGAATATGTTAAACTGCGAGCAATAATTAGGGAAGTACAGGGAATTTTCCTCCTCCAATTGCCAGTTGGGCTAAGGTACATCCATGTATGACCCTTTTTGATTTACAGCACTCTAGGTCATAATAAGTTGGAGGTAGAGGGTGTCCCAAGGTAGGTTGGGTAAGGACCTGTCAACCACAAGACCCTAGGTTAGGTTAAGTTTAAGTAAGAATGCATCCTTGTATTCCATTCTGGTTTATGCCGCTCACTGTCTAGTTAGGTTGGGGAGCATACAAGGAGTGAAAAGCCCTCTGATGGGTATGGCCCACAAGCTGGGTTAGTTTAGGTTAAGATGCAACCTTGTATTTTGCTCTATAATTTATGTCACTTTTAATTCAGGTTGAGTTAAGACTCCAAGGATCAACTAAATGGAGTAAAGAATTCAATCCAAGCATCCTTAGTTTCGGTTAGGATGCATCCTATTAGTACTTGCTTTTTCTTTAAACTTCAACTTTTAAAACTTTAGAGGCACTGTTACCAATTGAACACAGACATTTTGTTACCAACAGCTAATCCTTTAATTTGTAGTTTTATACATTCAACTTACCCGTCAGATATATACATAGCTATTACTCCGTCGTCCCCGACAGAAATTCGAATTTCGCGGCACACGCGGCAGGTAGGTCAGGTGATCTACCCCCCGCCGCTGGGTGGCGGGAATAGGAACCATACACCCGTTTCTAATTCATATTTTTTCTGTCGCTTGGAATGTAAACAACGTTTGCAGTTCCTCCTGATGGATTTTCGTGTTTCATCGTCATCGATCGTCTGGGCTAACTTTTTACAGGGAAGTAATGGATCTTTTGGTTCGGCATACGCTTTTGTTAACTTTTTGATAATATTAACTTCGAAAATTTCGAAGATTAGTGACGTGTAACTACCGAAGTTTTCGGTAGACACTCATGCACTTTCACGAAAGTGAATTACTTATACTTTCATGAAAGGGAATTACTTATATTTATTCATTAATACAAATAAGTGTTAGTTTGATTGAGAAATGTATATCTTTCTTCCTAGTTGGGGAAGTCAGAAAAGTAACTATCCTTTAGAAGCTTTATTAGCTCTTGTGTTAACGAGCAATTATAGTAGTAACAGTACTAGTAGTTGTTGCATCCTCATCACCTTCTTACTCCGCAGAATCTACAAAATCATATTTGCAAATTGTAGACTTTGGATATAGTTCAAATGCGAACTCTTAGAACGTAAGAAGTGAATATAGTGTTCCCCCATTACAATGGAGGGTGCGTCTGATCGGCTCTGTCTCGCTCTCAGGTCTAGACCTCTTCCAAGCTCACAAGCCCAGAGGAGAAGGAATGTCGAAAACCGTAAGGAGGTTTCAGAGAATCCCCACCGGTCAGGCGTCCCCTCGCAGGTTCTGTAGAGCGTCCCAGACTGCCAGGGATAGCCATTGGAAAGGCATCCTAAAACAGTGTTTCTCCCTTTTTATGCCTACTGTTCCATGATGGATAGGAGAACTTCGAATGAATGAATTTGACGAAGATCCTCGTATAATGCCTTCTGGTAGAATTATTCAAAATGAGAATGACTAATCGATCCACCTTTTGAATCAGGCGACGATTTAGCGCCTTCTAATATTAGAGATCATTCGATAACATTTGTGTTAAAGTCATTGTTCGAACATTTTTTTTCGCAACTAGACGAGAACGCTATCCCATGGGGGTATGAAATTGTTATTTCAACATAAGATTCCCCATCGGTGCATTTTTAGATATAGATCTATTCTGATTAGAACGATTTAGATTATTTGTCAATCGAATGAATTATATGGATCTCGTTGAGTGATAAAGCATATATGTATGACTTTTAAGCTTCTAGCTCCTACCATGCTTAGGACAAATCGCCTTAGACTACGGTATGGCAAGGCATACTCACATACCGAAATTTATGCTATAATGGTCAAGTGAAATCCTTACAAAATTTCCTAAATTAATACGGTTTACCTTAATGTAACAGTATTATAGAGTATTCTATTACGCTAGAGTATGAGTTATATGATGCTTTCGTGTCTTCGAGAAGTGATCGGAGAAGCATATCTTTATTGGTGAATTGAGAGTAGGATAGAAACATTTTTTTTTTCGTGTTAGAAGAGGTTTCCATGAATTACCACTACCCTTCTAGGACTTTCCTAGGAAGAAATTGTTTAAAAGGATTGTTTAGACGACACCTATTTAGTTTCTAGACTTGTCGAAGTCTCGTTCGCTTAATTATGCTTATATAAAACTTCCTGAAGCTCGATAAAAATTTTATAAGATTCCTTTATTAAATGGAGTAACTGGCAACTCTGGAAAGGGAAGGCCAGTCGGCTTTCGAAGACTGCTTTCGCTTTGAATTGAGAGAGAGAGAGACCAGCGGCAGTACCATGTTGTTCTCAGTCGTGAGCGGTCGGTTACAGCTCTCTCTCCTGCGGAATGGGATAACTAACCGTATCTCTTCCCTACAATCGTGGTCTTAGCCTCGGATTGAGGGAATACCTAAGCTGTCATAAATAAATATTGTCTGCCTTTTGTTAGGAAGCTTTCAATAAGAAAGATATTACAACCTTTCAATGCTGTTTACCGTAGATAACATGATTAAAGGATTCTAATGCAGCAGAACATTATATTATTTAATGCACTCATACTTACGAAAGCATGTCTTATTAGAGTACATACTTAGTGAGAAAAGAGATGTAATAGAGATTCACTTCAAGACTACGCTATGGTTAAGTCTTTCGAGAAACGACACAACCGTATTTAGAATCGGATATTGCGCAGAAGTTGTATGAGTCGAATGGGAAACATTCTTTTAGTGGGAAATGGTTTCCCTGAATGGATTATACTACGTATATAATAGTTTTTCATAATAAGAACGGAATTAACATATGAAAGGATGTCGGGTACCATAAAGACACAGATGTTCTGGCACATAACATAAAGATAATTAGTAGGAGACGCCAGCCAAAATATTTCTTGTTCAGGAAAAAAAAGGGGGGGGGGATACGGAAGAATTAACCGAGGAAAGAATAATTCCCCTTCCGATATACTCGAATTAGAGGAAAATTGAGAAGAAAAATCCAACTATGGAAGTACTGTAAAATTATAGGATTCTTACAGCACCTCTTCTTATTTTGATATCGAGATTTCCTGACCACGGTTGCAAGTAAGGGGCCAGAAGCGTGACGCCTCCCAGGAGCGAGGCGCCAGGCAAGCGCGAGGACGCTGCGAGATGCAAGACGCCAGCCAAAAGCGTGACGCCTCTCAGGAGCGAGGCGCCAGGCAAGCGCGAGGACGCTGCGAGGCGCGAGACGCCAGCCAGAAGCGTGACGCCTCCCAGGAGCGAGGCACCAGGCAAGCGCGAGGACGCTGTGAGGCGCGAGACGCCAGCCAGAAGCGTGACGCCTCCCAGGAACGAGGCACCAGGCAAGCGCGAGGACGCTGCGAGGCGCGAGACGCCAGCCAGAAGCGTGACGCCTCCCAGGAGCGAGGCGCCAACCAGGCGCAAGACATCAGGATCTCCAATTTCTCAGTATTTGGAGATAGACTTTCCAAGAGTTTCCTCTTTGAGAACTGACACAAGATCAGTTTTTTCCTGACAGGGACACAAGTTATCGCACAGGCGGCCGTGGCCCTTGTCAGGATTAACTGAAATTGCGGAAGTCTCTAACAAGAACAGACTTCTCATGTCAGGTGATATAGTGGTCGCGTGAGCGACTTCTTTCCTGGCAAGAGGAGTTGTTTTGGGAGAAACTTTCTTTGCCAGATCAACCCTCTACTGACAATTATTCTAGATATCGCACAGGCGAACGTAGTACGTGTCAGGATAAGTGGGTTCTTCTGCTTTATAGACCTTTACATGGTGAAGAGAACCGATATCTTTAGAAGTCTCTCGTTTTCCTCAACCTTATGAGACAAGTGATAGAAAATATATCGGACTCATAAGTTAATCTGGGTGCAGGTTTTAGAAAGACCTTGGCAACCCCTTTTTTATTGCACGTTTTTGGCTAGTCCCTTGAACAATGCAGCTCCTCTTTCTCCTCTTTCATTGTTATTAACAGGATGTTATATTATCCTACTCCTATGTAAACATATAACAAGGGAGACCTTGTAATGTTTTGGTACTGGAAAAGACTCGTAAGAGCTCTCAGTATTGGGTGAGAGGCTTTTTCAAGTATTTGAACCGTACATTACGGCCTGATGTCCTAGGATAGGAATCTTGAATGATTCTCCTCGATCCTGGATCATTTATTAGGAGAATAGGATAATAATAATTTGTTGTTTTGCTGAATAACGATGATAGAATTTTCCATTCTCTCGTTGCCCAGGCACAAGGACGGGAAGAATGAATATAAGAGAGAGGTAGCAATCTACGCCATCTTTATTTTATAGAAAGGGGAATAAAATTTAGTCTTTTTCCCCCCAAAATTTTTCAAATATAAACACTTTACAGAATGTAAGACAAAGGGCGTCAAAGAAAGAGAGGATAATACGTTATGCCTCATTTTAGACTTAGAGAGGTTGGATTCACAGAGGTCACGTTCTTCTCACAGCAAGTTTTGGAAGTCTTTTTCCAAGACAGTCTGAATATTCTTTCAGCATCTATTTTAAATGGACCTTAACAACCTCTCCACTCTGAGTCTGTCTGCGTGCAGACTGAACCAGAAGTGGGCATGAATGAGAGGATGTTTCAAGGTAAATGACAGTAGTCATGAATAAGATATATATGATTACTGCAGGTCGTGCTAGAGGGAATGAGAAAACTGTCCTCTTCCGATACCTCTGTGAACCACTTAGCGGTTTTTTCTTCCCTTTCAGAGGGAAGAATCACCTTTGTATATTTCTGCTATCAAAGAACGCAGTAAAAGGCTATACTCTGTCTCTATAAAGGGAATTGGAGATAGCAGAGCATTAAGATCTTCGGGATCTTATACAATACCTCTATACGACAAGACTAGGAGATCTTATAATTACAATGGGATCCTATTTGGGCCTCAGATTCCGTGTTCTGACATGATGGAACTGCTCCTCATCAATGTTTCTCTTGGTACTAAACAACCAAAAGGACGAGTGAAATTTTGGGCTTGGAATCTGGAATCAAATTCTAGAAAGACTAGGCAATGGGTTCCTACCAGCATGGTATGTTTGGCAAAAGAACTAAAACCTTTTATTCCTGGATCAACGCTTTCAGATAAAGGATTCATTGTCCAGGCAATGTATTTACGTTCTCATCTACAAAAGAAGATAAGGTTTAAATGTTTGCTGACAGAGTCTTTGGAATACGATGAGGGCTCAAAAACCACTTCCCAGAAGGTTCGAAGAGATATTTAAAGAGCTAGAAATCAGGAATCCTCCCAATTTCAGCTCAGAATCTCCTTAGACTTCCAGGCTCTTTCCCTGCCTTCGTGCAAGGATAGGGAAGATTTTGCAACAAGAGAACTCATCAACATGTAGGAAGATTGCTCGTTAGCAACGGAAGTATCAAGTATGATCCTCCTCTGAGGAAGACTGGTCTCTCGGACTATTAGATTTCCTATCGTCTGCTGGATGTAGCTGACTAAAATTACCTCCCCTTGTTACGGATGCCATAAGCTCAAAGTGAAAGAATTTCTTCCACCCTTTTCCATTCTCCTGATAAACAATTGTGGATGTTCAGACTTTCGGACAATGTAGCGCCAATGAGGCGCCAAATGCCAAACAGGCGTAAAGACGCCAGAGCAAGACAGTCCAAATAAACACTGTCATTGTCTGATGAGGAGAAGGAGTAGGCCTCCAATCTGGCGCAGATGCGCTAGAGGCGAGTAAATCAGGCAATAAAGTGTCAAAGGTGGACATCGCCAGTTTTCATCGAGACTCTTAACAAGCTCGAATCTCCAGCAAGTGGGGAGAAGTCAGCCAGGCGCGAGGAGCCAGCCAGACGCGAGGCGCCAGGCAAGCGAAGCGCCAGCCAGGCGCGAGGCGACAGCCAGACACGAGTGAGGCGCCAGCCAGGCGCAAGACGCCAGGCAGGCGCGAGGCGCCAGACTGGCGCGAGGCACCAGAAGCGCCAGCCAGGCGCAAGCCAGGCTCTGGGCTTCATCCAGAAGAGATTTATTTCAAAGAAAGCCCTGGTCTTCTTTGGAACAGTGGAATCTCTAAAGCACTTCTTGAGTAACTTGATGATTCCTTCAAACTGCTAAGAATTAAAAGCGCTTGAAGTGCGGGCTTTTAACAATTCTTGTTCTTTCCATAACAATATGTCGTGAGAGACATATTAGCTGTAATAACGGGAGATGCAACTCTGTGTTGACTTCTCTTTGCACGAAGGAGATCAAGTGGGCCCATGAGAGATCCTTCTCTCTTTGTTATACGTGTCCACGGATGCGTTGCTGGGATCGGGAGACGACACTGATCCTTAACTAGGTAAGCGAACATATTATCTTAAATGTTTAACTTATAATTTATATAACATCGCAATCAATTATAGATTCTTCGAATTTTGTACTCGATGGATTGATCATAGTTTAGTAAACATGGCCGTATATTTTTGGTTTCAAAAGCATATCAAATAGAACGAGGTTACATATATCCATAATATTCTCAATTTCGTTGGTGGTTATTAAAACTGTAAATCATTGCTGAGCCATCACTGAAAGGACATTTAATAAATAAACACAATGACTGTGACGGGGTGGGCACAAATAAAATGCTCTTATAGGCTTAATTTTATCGAGACAACTCAATCGACTAACTTTGTTGGTCGGCAAGGGCCAACCACCCACCGGTGTGGAATTATGGAGGTGCACCTGAAATATTACTGTGGTGTTGGAATGGCTGTGGATATCTGTAGTCTAACCCAAATTATAATAGCGAGATGAAATACATTTAAGAAAGAAACTTTCATATTAAATAAGCAAGATTAAATAACCATGAATAATGTAACATATCCACCAATCATTCAGCATAAACAACTTACGCAAGTCGTTCAAGTTCCCACTCTTCTCCCATCTTCTTATCCACAACTGTACCGTGGTAGGGGACAAGCCAACATCACGTGCAATGGCTCGTATCGAGAAGCCATTGTCGCGTAAAGTGACAATTCGTCCTCGCAGCGCAAGAGTTGTGTCCCTTTGATTCATGGTGAGTGGTTATGAAGCCTGGCCCATTTAAAAATCCTGCTGACGACTTCACCTCCGTTGGGATTCAGATTCTGTTTCGAGTCGAGTAAAACAATACCATGCTTCATATATCATTATATCGTTCCTTGATTGTAGGATAAGCCAATAGGGATCATAATCACCATGGTATGAAATAAAGATACTACTGTTAAATATAATATGCTCATGTAATTATTGTTCCTGTTAATAATTACATTGAGAACTGAATATTCGTTGAGCACTGCTTCGTAAAATGAGCTCGGTAAAAATGTTCGCGAATTCTCTAACCTATTTATCTGTAACTAAGATCCGTTTAAGTATGAGATTTTGCTATAGTGTACTACACCAGTACCGTAATTTATAAGAGTATCATGAATCACAAATAATGAAGAATAGACACTTGTCCTGTACGAAGAGGCAAAAGGCTCGATTAGCCAGAAATGGATATGAACACAACAGTATAAAAAAAATAAAACTTCGCCTACCCTCTCCCTCCACCCCCACTTCCACCCCCTTCCTCTTCCTTCCCTCGCCTCTCCTCCCCCTCCCGCCTCTCTCTCACTCTCTCTCTTTCTCTGAATGTTACTTCAGTTTAAGTATATTTTGTACGATTTTATTTTATCTATCCATCTATCTAATCTAATAATAATAATTTACAATGTTTTTTATATCTAACGATTCACTCAGTTGTTACCTGCCAGCAAGGCTGGCAGCCTATGTGTACGGTACGGAATAACGCAACGTACCGTACCGTACTTTTACCAAAGTACGGTACGGTATAGTTCAGGTACGGAAAAAATGTGCAAATTCCGTACCGTACTACCTTACCTTAGGCATGGATATATTACTTTTGTTCTACGTTGAAAACAAGGGAACAATATTAAGCAGTAGTAGTAGCTATTACTATTTTTATCTTAAGGTCAATATTTTTTTTCTTTCTTTAGTGACTATTGACTAGGGTTATGAGTAAATGATTATAATTATTAGAGTGAGAGATATCTGCATGTATGGTGGAGTAGTAGAACGATGGACACTGTGATTGATGGTAAAGCTACTGTTATACTTGTGTTTGGTTACCTCCTTCGCAATCTTCATTTGGACTCAGGGCATCAGCCATATGCTTGTATTACGAAGGTGAAGACGAGATGGCCGCCGAGGAACATAGCTGTCGGCATGGTAGCAGAAATCCGTTTGTCACGCAACTTTTCAACCTTTTTTTTTTTTTTTTTTTAGCAAAGAGAGAGCCGCCAATTGTCTACAGATTGGTTTGAATAGGTAACTGGTTATAGTTGCTCTATGTGTTACAAATAAAAAATTAGCATTTTTACCGGACATTCATTAGAGTTAAAGCCTTGATTATACCGAAAAATTATAGCAAAATCTCGTACTGATACCAGTCTTCATTACAGTGTTATTGACCAAAAACGTGACTGCACTGTCTGTGAAACTCACAGTAATAGCTTTACCAATTACAAATAAACATTACCTTTTATTCAAGCTTGGAGTAATTATCATTTATCTGAAATGTTTTTAATAACACGTTTTGAAGTTAACTGTAATTGCGTTTTTTTTTATTTATACTTAATGGTAATCGTAATTGTAATTGTAACTGAAAAGTTCAAATAATAAAGTACTTTATTTGAAATTGTTATCCTAGAGCAGCCCTCTTACTTTTCGAGGACTCATCCTAACCAAATGCAATAGAGAGATGTTTTGAGTCGCTACCCAATTTATTTATTATATTATTAAGGGAGAATCTTAACAAGCCAGCTACCAATTCTAAAAAAAATTTTATTCCATTTATTTCCTTTTTTTGTGCAAAATGTTTTGTGAAAATTTTTTCACATATTTGAGTTTTGTATTTCAGTATTATTTTCTTATAATCAGCATAATAGTTTTCAACACAATAAACATACTAACAATTTACTTAGGCAAATCATAGGATGTTAACGATAATTTCTGCAAGTCTAAAATATTTTAGATATGTTTGTTTTGTATTTGTACTAAAGGTATTATAAGTTACAACTTACAATTGTTGCAGAAATTGACTGTAAAAGGACACCAAACTCACGTATAAAATCTTTGCAACTATCTGCATTTTTTTTAAAGGAAATAGGTGTGCGAAATGTAATTGAGTAATAAATTTTATATTTGTATTTGTAGCTGTGATTACAATTTTGAAATATTAAAATTATGAAATTATGAAATTATACTAATGATTGTATTTGATATTGTTCCCCCATCTTGTAATTGAAGTTGTAATTGTAATTCGATAACAGGTCAGGTAATTATGATTCTAATTGTAATTGACATAAAGCAAACGTAATTACCCCTAACCTGCTTATATTATATAAGATATGCGACAGTAGCTACTTCATACGAAATGGATGAGCATAAAAATAATGGGAACAAAAATGAAAAACAAATTATGTATACATGGGAGAAAACTGATTAGAAATTCAGTGATTTTTCCACTGCACTGCGAATTGTTCAATCTTTAATAAATCGACTTTATCTTTCTCGGGATCTATGGGGTTCATGTCTGCACCCTTATTTGGCCAGTCAACCAATTCAAATCCTCTCGACCTTGAAACCATTCCTGGACTATTCTGGCAGTATGGATGGGGCAGCCGTCATGAATGAAAATGACAGGACTAGGTGGAAAGGGATAATTCCGCTGGTGAAGTGAAGGGAGGAAGAAATCCTGAAGAATTTTAACCTATTTTTCATTGGTGAAACCCTTCAGTCTTGGTGATATCACACATACCATGTAAGGAAATCCAGGCCCACACGTTTACAGTTACAAGCCACTCCTGGCCACTTCGTAAATGTTTCCTCGGTGGTATCTGAAGGAAAACAATCTGAATTTTTTTACAATTTACTCGTTGCTTTCCATAACAGGGAAAATAATGATATATCGTTTTGGGGAAATGTAATGCTAAGCTGATTAGTGGAATTCACGTTAAGAGAGGAACAGCACCACCTTTAGTAAACAGCGTTTCAAACAAATAATTAACAATTTATCATTATGAAGACATACAGAATTTTAAACGTTATCAATGACAGTAATGACCTGAGATGTTGCAATGCCAGTAACAGCCAATCAATCAATCAGTCCCAGTAATCGTGTGATTTAATATATCACTTGGTTCAGTGATAAGGATATCACTGCTACAGCACCCTTATTACACGCTAACAAGTTTGTCACGCAATCATGGCTAGACTGAGGTGTTGTATGAATTTTGATAGGGCTTCTGTCCTCTGCTAGTAGTATTCGTTATAGTCTCCAAATGAACAGCAACATATAGTTCTCCGGGCGCAGATCGTCGCTCTACGAGAAAGTGGGCTTTCAATAGGTGCTGTTGCACAGCGTCTTGACGTCTCCCCTACAACAGTAAATAAATGGAAAAGGAGGCAAGCTTAGACTGGGAAATTGACCGACTTTGGATAGCATTTATTTGTTTCATTTATTTATTATTTTTCTAAACTATAAACCTTATAAACCCGTGAAATTATGAAACCTAAATTACAGTTGCCTTGGTCCTGTTGAACTCTAATAGTGATTCTTTCTCTTTACTTCCCAGAATACCAAATAGCGTTCCCATAAGTAAACATGCCATAATTAATCTTGATTATCTAGGTATCTACATGTTAATTACGTATTTCAGTTCGAAGACCTCCACCACGAATGACCACCCGTTAGGATAACGACGACATTCGACGAGCAGCATAAGAAGATCCTTTTACCAATACTATTGCTATTCGTGAACGTCTGGCATTAAATGTTTCGGCTATGACGGTGCGAAGACGTCTGCATGAGGCAGGAATACCTCATAAAATTCCTGCCAAGAAGGAATTTCTCGCCGAACGGCATCGTGCTGATAGGCTTGCCTTTGTTCAACAGTTTGTGGGGGAGGATATGGAATTTTGGTCTCGAGTCGTATGCAGTGACGAAAGGTCTTTTACTAGCAGAAGTCACGGCAGAATACATAACTGAAGACAGAGTAATATAAGGTGAGTTCCTATAATTAATAATAACAGTCAGACTATAATAATTATAAGCAAGGGTAATATTATAATCAAAAGATAATAATTCTGTCAATAACCATGTATTTTCCGCTAATTGAGTTATATTGCCACGAGAAGTGTGAAAATAAAAATTCTTCATTGAAAACCCCCCATTAGTTCTACTATTGCCAGCTTTCAGGCATTAAGCAAATGCATTATTAATGTTATGAATAATCACGTAGGCAAACTTATAATATAGAGTACAGCCTGTTTACTGAATTAAAGAATATCATATCATAACGGACCGTTGCAGATCAAACTTAATGCTATTATAAGTATTAATCCTTGCAGATGAATATACATTCTTAACTTAATGCAAGGGTTGTTACTTAGCATTTTATTTCCCCAAACGATATAGCATTATTTTCCCTATTACGAAAAGCAAAGCGTAAATTGTTAAAAATTAGATTTTTTCCCTTCAGATACTACAGAAGAAACATTTACGAGGTGACCAGGTGACCAGAAATGGGCATATCACAGTAAACGTGTGGGGCTGGATCTTCTTACATTGTATGGATGATATCACCAGGACTGAGTGGAGGTTCACTGGTGAAAAATACATTGAAATTATTCTGGATTTCTAACTTCTTTCACTTCAACAGCGGAATTATTCCTCCCCACCTGCTCCTGTCATTTTCATTCACGACCGCTGCTCCATCCATACGGCCAGAATAGTCCAGGAATGGTTTCAAGGTCGAGAGGATCTGCAATTGCTTGACTGGCCAAGTAAGGATACAGACATGAACCTCACTGAGAATATTTAGGCTAATTTGGTAAAATGTTGGGAGCCTGAGAGGGAGAGGAGACCAGATCAACTTATGGACCACTGGGAACACAATGGAAGCTATTCCACAACCGACCACAGATCGTCAGAAACCATGAATCTTCTATGCCTAACAGATTGCAAGAGGTGATCTAGAAGGGAGGTGGCTGGACTTCTCACTAATATTAAAAATAAATGTAAAAATTTAGTGTGTATATTTGGATTACCCCATGGCTTGCGCTGAGCTTCCATGTCGTATGAAGTAAAAAAAAAAAAAATCGTAAACACACCTATGCACATCGTTTAGCTCCAGGTCATGATTATTATAATTTATTCATTAGAAAGGTGAATTTGTCATCTTAAAGGAGTTCAAAATCTAAAGCGAATTTCGCCATCCTGATTTTTTCGTTAAAAATTATTTAAAAAGAGAACCCTAGGACAGTATCATCAAACTACATTTCTCCAAATAGCTCTTTCCACAATGGACAGGTAAATGACTGAAGGGGCTGTTTAACAATAGAGACGTCTGTCTCTTATCCTCACACGAATGATGATAAGAGCGAAAGGAATTTCTGTCCGTAGGGCATTAAAACATGTATCACAATTAATATATTAGGAAATATAAGCCAAGTAGATATGTTTATCCATATCATGTAATGATTATTGTAATGAACGGTGTGTAGCGAATAACCTCTACAGTATATTCAAGAGGAATACTAACCCAACCATGAATACATGAAACCTCTGAATATCAACAATTGTTTATCATTGGCAAACGAATTAAGTTTACCACATGGGAATGGTTAAAAGTTTGCACCAAGTTTGGGAAGCCTTCTTCACTTTCCATTACACGTTGTGGAATTTTCTCTGTCCCTAATAGTTTCATTTTGATTCCTCAGTAACGTCTAGTTCTCCTCTCTCTCTCTCTCCTCTCTCTCTCTCTTCTCGTCTCTCTCGCTCTCTCTCTCTCTCTCTCTCTCTCTCTCTCTCTCTCTCTCTTTTCATTCATGTTATTTCAAGAGAGAGTGAGTTTAACCCAATCCTTCTTCTTGTAAATGTTTTTGTATTCAGAAAATCTACAGTACTGTAATAATATTAGGATAAACACTAAAAACACGCAGGCATTAAAGATAAACAAGAAAATATTTCAAGTGGAGCTTTTCGTTAGCCATACACTATCCACAAGCATATCTAGTACTTCGTCCGCTCATCGGGGTCGCAACAGGCCCACCTTACCCCTAGTCCCCCATCCATTTCAGTTGTAGCAAAGCTGAGGGCATCGGTACAGCAAAAGCAAGAAGCTTGTCTGTTTGAATTACATTTCCGAATTCCAAAACCTGTAAGACGGCTTAACAACAAGAACTCAATCTCCGACACCACTCCCCCCGCCCCCTGAAAAAAATATATGCATATATTAGTTTAGTCAAGATTAGAGGGTGTTAATGACATATCAAAACTGCATACTTAGCGCAGTGGTATTTCTAGATGACATGTCACTTTAAATTAGCTAATATGGGAGGGGGAGAGAGAGAGGGGCTAAGGTGTCGGACATTTCAAAACGTTCACCGAGTGTTTGGGTATGTTCAATGAAGTGTTGCTGCGCTTTCTTTATAGCTTCCTATTGTAGAATTTGTAGGAAACGCACTGCAACCGATACTATAAACTTGGTTTACGTGATAAGTTAAAATATCCTGTTATGATGTTCGTGATTCTCTCCAATACCAATATAACTCTAAAATTTTGATCAATTTTAAGTATTACGTAATGAATATCTCCGATCTATAATAACAGACATGGTGGTAAGATAATGCCTTAGACGAAAGTTAAATGGAATCTTAATAAACAAACTTATATTAAAAGTGAGACAGTAATCTTAGTTACAGCGATATAACCTGCTCAGATTTCTTTCCTTTTTCTTTTACTTCGTGTGTGTGTGTGTGTGTGTCTTTCTCCAACCTTACCTAATGACTCCTCCCACTGAAAGAATTCCAGAGCTTATTGGTGGAACTCTTGCTAAGAGAGGAAGAGTCCTCCCCCATCCCCCTCAGTAAACACTGTTACCATATAATTTTTCGAAGTTGCTCAAGAAGGTGTACCAGGGAAACCTGTGTCCAACTGTACATGAGCTTATAATACAAATGGAGTCAATTTGGGGTCAGGGGTGGCCACGCCCCCCAGAATAGTGGAGGGTTGAAAGGATGGTTTTATTCCCTTATAGTTATGTGACGTCACAGGGGTAGAAAAGTGGAGTCTATTTGGGGTTAGGGGAGGCCACGCCCCCCCCCCCCCCCTAATATGCGCTCATGTACGTACATGAGCTTGTAAGACAAATGGAGTCAATTTGGGGTCAGGGGTGTGGCCACGCCCCCCAGAATAGTGAGGGTTGAAAGGATGGTTTATTCCCTTATAGTTATGTGACGTCACAGGGGTAGAAAAGTGGAGTCGATTTGGGGTTAGGGGAGGCCACGCCCCCCTAATATGAGCTCATGTACGTACATGAGCTTGTAAGACAAATGGAGTCAATTATGAGCTCATGTACGTACATGAACTTATCATACATATGGAGTCAATTATGAGCTCATGTACGTACATGAGCTTATAATACAAATGGAGTCAATTTGGGGTCAGGGGTGGCCACGCCCCCCAGAATAGTGGAGTCTATATGGGGTCAGGGTGGCCACACCCCCCAGACAAGTGGAGTCTATATGGGGTCGGGGTGGCCAAGCCCGTTTTGGGGGTTGCCCCGCCCCTTTTTAGGCCTCACGTACGTCATGAGCCCATCAGGAGGGGATGGGGGGTAGCCAGCCCCTTGGGGGGCGGCTCGTGGGGGCGGGCTAGAAAAGTGGAGTCTATATGGGGTCTTTTCCTCTACTTATGGTGTTCATTAGAAAGATGTCTAACTATTATCCAACATTTCCCAAAGTGTCGTCGTCCAATGACGGTTGTTGACTTGTCGTCATCCTGTTTGAGATGTCTATGCGATAAGTTGCTGACCTTATGGTGATATATATGTGGTAAATTGCTGACCAGTCTGTGATAAGTATGTGATAAATTGCCAACTTGTTGATGACGTTTTACTGTAGCGTGGACACAGCCTAACTGACATCGTCTTGAAAGTTTCAACTGTGGTCACAGACGCCACTTGAAGTGTTAATTAAGGTTCTCTCTGTTTAAATAGCAAACCTATATATAGCACCTAAAGTCTGACCCTATATGTAGTATTAGAATCCATTTCCCGTCATTCACACTGAACTTCTATCTATCTAGAGATGTACATAAATGAATTCAAGAACAACTGGAAAGCTTCCAAAACATCATCTGTTTTCATTTTTCGGAGAACTGTCGTCAATAGGATCAGGAATGAATCACAATATTTCCTTACCTTTAGCGGAGACGTTCTCCCACTACTCGTCGCTCACCTGAAACAAAAACAAATAATATCATTTTAGTTCACATTTGCAAGTATTGCTGAACTAAGGCCGCCAACACTTGAGAAATGATAATGATCAATTTTGAATCCTCAAACACCTTTCATTTCATACTCGTCACATCCTGGAATGTGTCACTTTCAAAAACGACTTCAATGTTTTAGTGGTCTGAGAGGAACAACAGTCACAATGAGGCCTGAGGGCCAATGTAGCAAGTGAAGGAAGGAAGGCTACATTGACTTCTAGTCCAGAATACAAATATCTAAAAACTATTAATAAAATATCAACACTACCAGACAAGAGGCAAAGGTGCAGACATTGGAATTTTTTATTACAGTTATATATAAGGTTCATGAAAAGTGTCTCATTGCCCCTTGAAACAATATCTTAGTCATTAATGAACTTTATTGGGATAAACACTATTTTCCCCAACTATAACTATAAGGCTTCTTTTACTAAGCACGTATACTTTCATTTCAATACAAAATTATTAATATAACTATATAACTCTCTCTCTCTCCCTGTAGTAAACATCCTTGTTAAATAGCTACCAAGTTATAAGAGAGAGAGAGAGAGAGTAAACCAACTGAATCAGGTAATTATGGAAAAAAAATATCGTATCTCATCCAAACGACCTCTTATTATCAGTCAGTAGCAGCTTCTCTTCTCTATGCAAATGTATATATTGAAATCAGCTGACAAGCCAACTGTGGACATATCCAAACACTGCCCGGGCCTGATGAAGACTCATTCGAGGCTTCCAATAAAATCCTGCTCTCATCAAGCACAAGATATTTCTATTGGTCAACTCTTTGGAGGATCTGCCCGATGGGGAGAGAAGGAAAGGAGCTGTGTGCTTGTTTGGTTACTCTGCTTCCTTTCCGCTTTTGGGGATCAAGGAATTTGGACTTCGTTTGGGATTTAAATAAAGACAGTTGCACTTTACTTCTTTCACTGGCGAGAAACAAATGTAGGAAATAAAAACAGTTGCAATGGATAACCACAAATAAAAATATGGTTCTTCCTACCTACAGAAGATTCTAAATAAGAAGTCATCGCACCCAACACTCGATAAGTAATGGGCGAATAAGAAATCTCTTTGCCAGGACAAGCTGTGAACCACGACTGCTTTCAGCAAGGCCTGAATTTTCTTTTTTTACGGACCAGATTTAAAGGAATATAAAATTTAGGCCAAAGGCCAAGTGCTGGGACCTATGAGGTCATTCAGTGCTGAAAAAAAAAATTGAGAGTGAACAAGTTGGATGGTGTAACAGGAAAAAGGCCTCGCAATTGCACTATGAAACATTTGTTAAGAGAGGGTGGAAAGTAAGAGGGAAGAAGAGAATATAAGCGGAGGTACAGCAAAAGGAAAGAAAGGTGTTGCCGCTTGATGCCGAAAAGACGCTACAAAGAACCTTCATTAATGCATACAGTGCACCGTGTGAGGTGCAATGATGGCACCACCCTTCTACGCGGACAATTACTTTTCATCTTCATACACGGAAATAAAAGACTTCAATTGTTAAAGAAAGAAATGGAAGCTGGTTCTCATCCAAATGAGGCGACACGAGAAGATTTTTGCCACGCTGACCTTGGCGTCTTCCCTCTTTGTTAATGAGTAGAGAAACAGGAGGAGGAGGAGGAGGAGGAGGAGGAGGAGGAACCAAGGGAAGAACAAACAGCTTCAGTTTCCTCACTTGAAAAAAAACATATTTTACGAACCGTATTACGTATCTGTCAACATTTGCCTAAGTTGAACTTAGGAAGTGAGGAGAATTTCTCCCGACACAACGTTTGGAATTATACGTAGCATACATTTCGACTTGGTTCTAGAATCTTCTCAAAATCAATATGTAAACGAATTTAATGCGGCTTTACCTCAGAACTTTAACAGGGTTTGTTTAACAAGTGGGGATTTTTCTAAATTCTTAAAATTAATTAGCAAGTGGTATTTCACAAAACCTGACTCTCTAGCAAATCAAAAGACAAGATCTTCCGCTTGGAGAAAGTCAAACCAAAATAGTACCGAAATAAATATACACTTCTAATCCATCTCTTCTAATATTTTACTGTTAAGTAGACTACAATAAAAATATATTGTGCGTATTTTGGAAAACGTAATCGTAAAACTGGAGTAAATCAAAGAACACATACAAGAGATAACGAGAAAGCACTTCATACAGACACAGTGACAAAAGAAAAAAATTAAATACATATTTTAGTTATTGATGGAAAACGTGGCACTGACCAAACAAAGACATCACTAAATTCTGCTTCAATGGCGGTTAATCTACTCCGCTGAATCGCTGTCGGAAATGAGAAAGAGAGAGAGTTAAAAAAAACTTCCAATACCATCTCTTTAAGCACTGAAAAAACGAAACGCGACTAACAAATATAACAAGACTTTATTTTATGGTCAAATATTCATCTGTAAATATTTCCCTCCACGTCATTCTACGATCAAGTCCAACCTCAGGACAGAAAAACAGACAGACAGACAAAGCGTCCCTAGGGATCATGTGCTGCGCGTCGCTCACATTGTTGGAACTCATTAAATTTCCATTGGCCGAATGGCCTCCAGTGCATTTGCAACTTATGAGCAGAGGTGACGATAGATAATAGCCTAAGGTGGGGTGGGAGGCGGTAGGGGTTAAGAGGGTAGGGAAGGGGAGGAGAGGTGTGCCAAGAGCTAAGGGAAGGGAAGATGGTAGGGGGAGGGGGTGCCAAGTTAACAAATAGGCCTTCACGTCCTTTACGGAAGAGTGACGTTGGCTGGCGCTGATTTGAGGTCTTGTGGTCGAATAAAACCCCTGTTATTCACTAAGTATATTGTTTTAAGTTATCCACTATTTACAATGTTATGTTATTCACTATATAGAATGTTACGTTATTAATTTTGTATAAAATACTAAGATTTTCACCATTATTCAATTCATTCAACATGCACTATGTATTCACTATACATAATAATCACTATGTATACACTATATAAACATTATTCACTAGTAGTGCACACAGTGTTATGTTATTCACCATATATTCGCTGTGTAACGTGACGTTACTCACTATACACAGCGTAAAGTTATTCACTATGTATTCACTACATACAGTCTTACGTTATTCACAATATACAATGTTATGTTATTCACTATTATTCACTAATACAGCGTTACGTTATATATACACTATACAAAGTGCTACGTAATTCATTATATGCGATGTTATGTTATTCACTATAGACAGCGTTATGTTATTCACTATGTAAACTGTTACATTATCCAATATAGAAAGTGTTACATTATCCAATATAGAAAGTGTCACATTATTCGCTATACACACGTGTTATTCACTTTATTCAGTGTTACGTTATTCACCATACCATATAGTTATTCATTATATAAGGTATTATGTTAATCACCATAGACGGTGTGGAGTTATTCACTATACAAAGTTATATAACTCCATTCCTTTCATTATTTACATCAGTAATAATATGGACGTTTTTCCTTCAACGAAATGATCGTAGACTTTTGAATTCACATCACTGAATTCCCGCCTGGTTCCCACGAGACAGTTTCCGCACGCTCCTAAACACCGAGTTTCCGAATCTCTGGTTCACATTTGATCTTAGTTTCTGTTTATTCACAAAATCGACAGATCCTGAATCACACCTATGAGAGTGAGGTCCCACTTTTCAAAGGAACGGGTTCCCAGTTTATTTCCAAAAGCCTCGAATCCCATTTAATTCCAATGACTAAGTTCCAAGTTAGTTTCCAGAACGTTGAGTCCTCATGTGATTGCAAAGGCTAAGTTATGAATGCGTTCCCAGAAGGATGAATTCCCAATTATTCCCGAAAACTGGGTTCCCAGAAGATCGAATTCCCATTTGATTCCAAAGACTGAGTTTCCAAAGTAATTCCAGAAGGCTGAAATTTGATTTGATTCCAAACACTAAGTTCCCTATTCCTATATGTTCCCATCTCAGGAATATCAATCGTCCATTTTCTACTTCCCCTCGAAAAAAAAAAGTTCTAAGTCTTCCCGCTTTATGCAACTCGGGGTTCCCACTGTTCCCACACATTTCACCCTCATTTTCCACACAAGAATCTCTTGCATTTACAAAAAATATGCCTCAGGAAACCTAATATAAAGGCCTACCCCAACCTACTTTCACAAATCAATGACATACTAAATG
This sequence comes from Macrobrachium nipponense, assembly GCF_015104395.2. Classification (NCBI taxonomy): domain Eukaryota; kingdom Metazoa; phylum Arthropoda; class Malacostraca; order Decapoda; family Palaemonidae; genus Macrobrachium; species Macrobrachium nipponense. The sequence goes on along the minus strand of NC_061110.1, from coordinate 29,534,588 downwards.
AATGTTCTTGATATGAATTAATATTCTATCAAAAAAAAAAAATTAAATTATTCAACCATGCCCACAGAAACGTCAATGACATAAATATAAACAATGCATAATAAATATTCAGATGTAAAACCCAATTATGTACATGCACGACCAGCATCTAATTTGCATACAGATATTTGTTCTATGGAAATTGGCCTCAGTCCATCATACAATGGGACTTAATATACGCTAGTACACTTCAATCTCTGTCTGTCTGTCTGTCTGTCTGTCTCTCTCTCTCTCTCTCTCTCTCTCTCTCTCTCTCTCTGAATACACATATATACACGAGCCATATAAATACGCAATCGGTTAAGTTACCAATTATGATAGGGGCTAACTAAAATATTGTCGAGAGAGAGAGAGAGAGAGAGAGAGAGAGAGAGAGAGAGAGAGAGTTTACTGGCAAAGGATCATAACCAAGGATTAATCGCCCAGTGAGGCAACAAGAACAATGGTATGGAAACTGAACTGACAATTCATGACGATCATATTTATCCAGTACATTACACTAGTACAGCTTCATTATTTCTACCCTGTTTCAATGCCTTTGTTTCAGGTCCCAGCATGATAATTACTCACCTCTCTCCCCCTTTATAAACCCCCATTCAGGCTTGGATGTCTCGATGGGGCCTATAATCTATTTTCCTTCCAACGTTAGCCAAAATATGATGATGCAGGTACTTCGGATGGAGGGAAGAACACCTTTAGTTGAGGAACCATTATAAGGACCCATATGCGAAGAGTCTTGGGTAAAACACAGACTCATTGTCTTATGCCGGCAAGAACCCTTGCCTAAATGTGGGCCGTAAGTGTGCTAAATGTTGTTAAACGTGGCGTGTAAGTGTGGTGAACTGTTGTCCAAAGGTGACCCATAAGTGTTGCCTAAAAGTGGCCTGTGAGTGTGGTAATAAGTTGCCTAAAAGTGGCCTTTAAGTATGGTGGTGTTGCTCATAAGTGGCCCTCAGATGTTGACGAGACTTGCTCAAAAGTGAGCGGTCCCTAAGTGAGGTAAAGTGTTGCACAAAAGTGGCCTATAAGCATGGTAGTATTGCCTAAGAGTGAACCCGTAATTGTGACAAAGTGTTGCCCAAAAGTGTCCTGTAAGTTTGGTGAAATGTTGCCCAAAAGTGGCGCATACGTGTGGTTAAACGTTGTCTAGAAATTTCTGACAAGTATGGTAAAAAGATGTCCAAAATTGGTCTATAATTGTGGCAAAGTGTTCATGGGAATAAGAGGTCTGAAGAGGAACCCTAAAATAGGTCTAACCACCCGAGCTCAGCTTTGTTGCAAAATGGTTTTCCTATCAACTTGAAAGTTATGCATTCTTGAAGCAGAACAGTTTCTATATTCAATCTCTGACTCAGTATTAACGTGCGTCCAGACTACAGTAAAACGTCATAAACATGTCGGCTTCTCAACACATACACTTCACAAACATGTTGCATGCAAGTCAATGATTTAACTGGTATTACTAAACAGTGTTTCAAACGATTATCCAGTATTTGCCGAGGGTGTGTTCTCCACTAATGTCATAGACTTGTTTTCCAACCTGTTTGCGATTATGTAGGAAATAAGTTGTTTGGTTCGATCTCCCGGAATAAAAAATGAATAAATAAAATAAAAAGCTTTTCTCTTCCTTAAGCAAAATCGAACGGATGGAACACAAAACAATGAGAAGGAGAAAACTGTCTTTCTTTGTTTTCGATTCTCCTATGACTCGGGGACCAGTCAAGCATAAGGGATGTTAACTCTCTCTCTCTCTCTCTCTCTCTCTCTCTCTCTCTCTCGGGATGGTTGGTGTGCCGTCTTTTCAGAAGAGTTTGAACCACACCCAGAACTCGATAAAGAAGGGATGAAAAAAAAAAACATTAATGAAACGTGTATCGACACCTACATAGGCTGGTTCTGTTTATCCAGTTTGCGTTACTGACGGAACCCGACTGAAAAAAAAAAAACAACACGCACGCACGCGCGTGCACGTTAAGTAAAGCACAAACATCGAAACTAACTGTTGTTGTAAGTCACACACACAAAACATTCATAAGCGATACAAAACTGAAATGCAGAATGTTCTACAATTTTTGTTGGTCTGAAAACTGCATTGCAAAAATACAGGGCATGAGATGTGGGTCTGAAAATTGTATTGATAAAAATATTGGTCATGAGATATAGGAGGAGGCCTATTATTTCTTTCTCTCTAGGAATATTAAAGTAAAAAAATAAATTAAAATGATTATTATAGACACAGATATATCTATATTCAATTTCTAAAATAAAACTGTATTCTAAATTTCCTTTATATTAACTTTTCCCTTCATTCACATTTAAAAGTGAACACGTTGCCTTTGCGGAAGCTAAAAGTTGATAAAATAAGCAAAACATTAAGAAGAAAAACTCTCTTGAATTTAAATCTGACGCTGAAAAGAGCCTTAAGTAGTGCCTGCAGTGCACCGCATGAGGTACAATGGCAGCACCAACCTCCCCAACTGAAAGCAATGTAACTTGGACAGTCTTTCCCTGGAGCTCACGAGAGAGACTTTTCATGAATAGGTTTTAAAAAATCTGAATACAAAAGAAGAAACAAGTTGCGGTTCCAACTGACAGTGAAAAAGATGTAGATTGAGAATTTCGACCATGATGTACTGAGGATCAATTTGCATCAGCCTTAAGTCTTACAGACCCCAATATTTCCGTGTTTTAAGACTTGACTTTTTCGTGGCAAAATTATTTTCTTCAACAACTTTCTTTCCGTTCAAAAGCTCGAATGAAGTAAATTTAACTTCCCTAAACATCCCAGCCAGTTCTGTCACAGCATCTGACAAAAAAAAAAATAACGAAAGCGACAGACCCCACTGGAGGTCAAACTAAAGGGCGACTCCTCCTCTCGTCTCCAAAAAATGAGATGAAGACATTTAATCGGTCAAAATGTCCCTGTCCCGGGAAAAATAAATAACTTCAGAGCCTGACAACAGCTAATGGAAAACATTATTCTCTTTCTCTCTCTCTCTCTCTCTCCTCTCTCTCTCTCTCTCTCTCTCTCTCTCTTATTCCTTCATCTATAAAATTCAGAACATTGAATAATAAAGGAAAGTCCTAAAAGAGTTCACAGTTAATTCATAATATTGAGGCTGCCCAGCCTAGAACCACTGACAGGCTGGGCAATTCCGGCCAATCAGCGCTCTAGATAGTGAAAAGAGGGAGTTGGAGTGGTTGGACAGCAAAAAGAGAGACCAAGAAAGTAAAGCAGATGAAGTACGACGATCTAAAGGGGAAGTAATAACTAGAGAGGTCAGACTGAAGAAAGGAATGTGGATGGAGGATAATTAAAATGTATAATTCTGCAAATGTCCTACGAGTGTTTGTATCTATATTAACTACTTCAATAACACCAGGCGTGTTTTTAATTACACACAGACGCAAAGAAAATCCCAGGGAGCGAAATTCATAAGCTTTACAGAGACGAAGGAATGAATTTCTTCATGAAGACTTTGGGAGGAATTCCACTTAAAAGTTGGAGCAGTTCTCATTACGTTTAGAAGAGAGCAAAAAACGCTTGGAAAAGCATTCAAGTCTTGAAACCATTGAAGAGGAGGAGGAAGAGGAGGAGGAGGAGGAGGAGGAGGAGGAGGAGGAGGAGATGGGTTAGATATATTCAAAGGTGACTGGTCAGTCACATTTTACCTGGTCAGTTAAAATGTAAGTTATGTAAAAGAGAAGTCACTGGTAACTGATAACTAACTCTTAACATTGCACATCATTTTAGCTAATTTTCAAGTAATCATAACTAATAATTACCATAAACACTTAATAAAAAGGGGCCCTTTTTCGAGGACTCTCCTCAGCACTATAGTTTGTAAATACATACGAATTTATAATTCAAGCTGCTCTTGACAAAGTTAGCCAATTTCTAAAAAAAAGGTCTTATAATAGTAATAAAAATAATAATAATAATGATAATAATAATAATATTATTATTATTATTATTATTTTTTTTTTGCTCTATCACAGTCCTCCAATTCGACTGGGTGGTATTTATAGTGTGGGGTTCCGGGTTGCATCCTGCCTCCTTAGGAGTCCATCACTTTTCTTACTATGTGTGCCGTTTCTAGGATCACACTCTTCTGCATCAGTCCTGGAGCTACTTCAGCCTCTAGTTTTTCTATATTCCTTTTCAGGGATCTTGGGATCGTGCCTAGTGCTCCTATGATTATGGATACGATTTCCACTGGCATATCCCATATCCTTCTTATTTCTATTTTCAGATCTTGATACTTATCCATTTTTCCCTCTCTTTCTCTTCAACTCTGGTGTCCCATGGTATTGCGACATCAATGAGTGATACTTTCTTCTTGACTTTGTCAATCAACGTCACGTCTGGTCTGTTTGCACGTATCACCCTATCCGTTCTGATACCATAGTCCCAGAGGATCTTTGCCTGATCGTTTTCTATCACTCCTTCAGGTTGGTGCTCGTACCACTTATTACTGCAAGGTAGCTGATGTTTCTTGCACAGGCTCCAGTGGAGGGCTTTTGCCACTGAATCATGCCTCTTTTTGTACTGGTTCTGTGCAAGTGCCGGGCATTCACTTGCTATGTGGTTTATGGTTTCATTTTTCGTATTGCACTTCCTACATATGGGAGAGATGTTATTTCCGTCTATCGTTCTTTGAACATATCTGGTTCTTAGGGCCTGATCTTGTGCCGCTTTTATCATTCCTTCAGTTTCCTTCTTTAGCTCTCCCCTCTGTAGCCACTGCCATTTCTCCTGTCTCTGTATATTTCTGGGTCTTCGTATACTTTTATTAGTCCTTCTTCCCATGCACTCTTTAGCCACTCGTCTTCACTGGTTTTCAGATATTGCCCCAGTGCTCTGTTTTCGATGTTGATGCAGTCCTCTATACTTAGTAGTCCTCTCCCTCCTTCCTTTCGTGTTATGTATAGTCTGTCCGTATTTGCTCTTGGGTGTAGTGCTTTGTGTATTGTCATATGTTTCCTGGTTTTCTGATCTATTATTATTATTATTATTATTATTATTATTATTATTATCATTCATAAGAAGAAGCCTATTCATATGGTACAAGCCCACTGTCTTGAAACTGAATCTCTCGAAGAATATTATGAAACAAGTTACAGAAGATAATAGGAAATACAGAAAGAGGAAGAGAGCAGTTACAGGAAAGACACAATACACACAAAATTTCATAAGTGAACGTTCATTACGTAATCGTCGTTCTCTTATTATCTGGCAGTGAATAAATCTTGTCTTCAAGAGAATCTCTCCAGCTATGATATTCTCACACTCGAATCAAGGACCAATTTGTGATTGTATGATTCCAAGGGAAATAAAAAGTCGAAGTGTACGAAAATTGAAAAAAATCTACTGGTCACATTCGTTGGAGTAGAATAGATATGTTTAGGCCAAGGGCCAAGCGCTGGAACCTATGAAGTCCTTCAGGGCTTAAAGGCACTGTGAAACAATAATTGTCAGGAGAGAGCTGAGGAAAGTAAGATGGAAGAACAAGAATATGAACGGAGATACAGCAAAGGAAATAAAAGGAGGTTGCAGCTAGGGGCAGAAGGGAGGCTGCAAGGAACATTAAGTAACTCTACAGTGCAAAACGAGAGGTGCACTGACGGCATGTTTAGCTGTAATCTAACTCTGGGACGAATCCGAACAGGGAAAGGAGATAATTATCAGTTCGGAAACAGATCCCAAAAGAGAGGAAATCGAGGACTGAAAAAATCTTCATCGGGGTTATCATACAAAACTGTATCTGCTGACAATTCAAAACAACAGACAGGCATCAACAGAGCTGCACTGTTGTAACAAATACTTCACACCAATTTTGCGCCTAAACTACAGTAAAACATGTTATAAACACGATGAAACCTTATTGCATACATATCACGTACAAATCAAATACAATCCATCGAGTTATATTCAACTTTTAATGAACCTTACCGGAGCTTCAAACGATTATCCAGTATTGTCCAAAGATCAGTTCTTGACTTATGGTCGCTGACATATTTCTAACCTGCTTGTGGCATGAATGTGATAAGTTGCACATTTATGTCTGCGACAAGTCATCGACTTCTCAGTGATCCTATCCAGTGCTTCTTACGATTATCCAATATCGGTCAATGGTTTGTTTTCCACTTACGGTTATCGATCTATTTCCAACCTGTTTGTGATATGTATGTGATAAGTTGCAGATGTATGTTTGCGACATGTTTTATTGTAATAAGGAAGCATTCTCACAAGGTTAGCCATAAAAAGACAAAATGACTACGAGAAAGACTTGAATAAGAAGTTAAATGATAAATGTTACTGGATTCAATAACACACTAACCAACTAGAGTAAGAATACATTATAGCATTTAAATGCCTCGATGAATAACAGAAACCAGACTTATCAAACTCAGCATCCTGAGGAGTTTGAACTTGAGCCTTCCAAGAATCCTCAATACCTTTCAAGGACACAACACTTGCCGTTCGACATGAAATGGAGCCCATACTGATTTGGAAAAGAAAAAGCATTCTTTATAAAATATCATAGTGTGTGTGGGTGTGTGTGAGAGAGAGAGAGAGAAACTTCCTTATCTCCTGTCAGTCTCAAGGGAAGAAGCATCACCTGACAGTTTAAGTAAACGCAAGTCCTTAGTATCTTTTTCAGGGTCTCACATCCTGCCTTACGTGGATACTGAACCTTTGTTCCATCACAGTCGCCAGTGTTCACTGAACTTCCAAGCCTCGAACAGAGAGAGGGAACACACCAAAGGGAACTAACTTATAGTCCCTAGGATTACGAGGGACATGTGCTAACCCTGTTATTGGACGACCAGGTCAGATGGAGAAAGATTCAATGCCTCTCTCTCTCTCTCTCCTCTCTCTCTCTCTCTCTCCAGAATAATGGCTTCTCGTTTAACGTGTAAATGGGTTATATAATTTCATAAATTACGTGGCCTAAGAACATCCAGAGTCAACAGGAAGCATCATAAGTCTCTTTATTTTCACGTTCAAATGTCCCTAAACAGCCTACAAATGCTGTTATCAAAACTATTATATCGGAAAAATTATAGTAAAAAATAAAAAAAAAAATAAAAAAAGAGGAAACTGGCAGCTGTATATAAACAGGACAAATAGGAGTAAACACAGACGTGCCATCTTCATACGAAACTCAACTCGCACCAAATCCAGGCTGGGTCGATCTCTCATTTGGACTTTTAATCACCACTCCACACACTTCTTTTTTTCCTCTCTCACAACTTTATCCTTCACAGTCATCACCCCTATTCATCATTCCGTCATCCTGTTCATCATGCTAAGTATGAACCATCTAAAATTGGACGCTGACATCCAGGAGAGAGAGAGAGAGAGAGAGAGAGAGAGAGAGAGAGAGAGAGAGAGAGAGAGAGAGAGAGAGAGAGAGAGAGAGAGAGAGAACAAAGCCATCGAATCCTCCTCCATCTGACTCTCTCATAACAGCGTTAGAACTTGTCCCTCCTAATCCCAGGGACTATCAAGTGATGTTTCTTCATTTAAGTGTGAAATGAGGGAAAGGAGTCTCCCTCACTCTCTCTCTCCTTTTCAGTCCCCAACAATATCACCTTTCTTTTTATATATCTTTGTCCATCTTTAATTACTTTAATCCCACACTCAGCATGTCTTTTAACAAACCTAATATGAATCATTCACCGTCATAAAAATGACATTTGCAGCAATTCTTTTCAAAGCTAATATTGAGGAATAGATTAATAAAAAAGAAGTGGAAAAAAAAGAATTAATAACAGGATAATCCCTTACTGAAGAGAATCCAATTCTATTCCTAAGACACAAAAAATGCCTTTAATTTTCTTCCTTGAAAGCCGAGATGAACCTTCCAAAGACCTTTCTGAAGACCTCATTCTCTCTAAGATTTAAAAACATTTGTAAGTTGGAACGACGCTGCTCTCGCTCGGCAATTTCATTTGAATCATCTGAACTTTCTCTTTCATGGAACTATCTTTTTTTATGGAGGGACATTACCGGATGCAATTCGGCGGTTATATATATATATATATATATATATATATATATATATATCTATATATATATATATATATATATATATAATTTACGTTTTTTGATCGCATCGTCTCCCCAGTATTAATGAATTAATTATTTGCTAGAAGAGCAACCCTTTTTTTACTCCTAACATTCGTCCTCAGTCAACTCCAGATACTTTAGAGGGCAGACGTGCTCACCTCTGACTTGTTGTCAGCCCTTTTGTTTGTCATTGCTGGTTGGAACCCTCATCAGACATCACGCTATATGTGCAAGCCACTAAGGACGTCTCGAAAGTGCAAATTCCAACCAGCCCTATTTCTCCAAGACGAATCTTGCTATTTCCATTTTCAAATTTCCCTTTTCTTACTCCTCTAATAAACGTCCTTTGTCCACCATCGTAGCACGTGCCACCCCTGTGACCTGTCCAAGATTAAGTCTTCATTGAGCATTTCATTTAAGCACTAGAGTTCCTCCCCATATGTCTGATTAAAGATAAACACTCTCCATAGTGCATTAGCTGTAATATTGTCCAAGAAGTCTTTATTTTATGTTGTGTGTAATTTGGGAATTCATTTACAGATTGACCCTGCTGAGTCTGTGCTCCTCTCCTTGCAAGCGCTTGTATTACCTGAAACCAGAATTTTGGAAACCAACTTTGCAGTAGATGTTGAATTTGGCAATTTTTTTCCATATTGTAAATGATAAGTGTGTTCCCGACCGCACACGGTGCTCTGCCCACGTGGCCTATATGTCTTGCCTTTATCTCAGGCCATTCAATGTTTTCTTGTAAATAAATGTAAATTAGATTAATCAGCCGAGTTTCCATGGCAACCTTGACCACCCCTTTACAGTTATCGCAAGGTAAGTCATAAGCGCTCCATGTTTTTTTCCTTTTCCCTTTACGTTTTTTGGACAAGCCGGTCCCAAAACGTAAAAGTGTCGACCCTAGCCAAGGATTCGAACCAGGAGCTGTTTAAAAGTGTAAATCGCGTTAACCCCTTAAAAACGTAAACTGTAAATGATTTTTTACAAGACATAAATCGCAAAAAGGCATTCGTAAATGCACAAGGAGACACGCACGACTCACAAACGGTAAGGTTATCATTATTATTATTCTTATTATAACCATTATCACTTTAAGGTACGTTAAGTAATTATTTTAGAAGTGTTTAAGATAAGACGTGTTTATTTCAGTTAGAAATATTGTGTGACGGCGAGCCGCGAGAGCGCCAAAGAGCTTTATTTCAGCGGCGTGGAAATATTCGCCCACGAATTCTGTGTTAGCCGGTTCAGTGTGAGGAGACACATGAGTGTATGTTAGATCCAGAAAGTGCTAGTTAGAACTAGGAAATGCTTTGCCAGGATTTCATTGCATGTATTAGCAAGACTAGCTAGTTAAGAGGGTTTTCTACTAATAGTTACGGCAAAAGAAGTGTACAATTCTTTCGTTTGTGAATGTTAGGGGAATTCGTTTTAACTTAGCTCACATTCCACGTGTTGGTAGCCGCAGCGCTCGCATAGCTTTCCAGCGTGTGAGCGGACTCACAGTGGAAAGCCATCTCTCGTTCTCAAGGCAAGCAATTCACCACTTAAGCTTTATCGCAATGATTCAAGTCAAATAACGTATATCTTGATGTTTTAACACAAATAATATCAATCTTCATACTAGCATCTATCATTCTGTCAGAAAACTTAATGTTGTTTTGCTTTTAATAACAAATTAGGATTTTGTTGTTGTAAATCGTGCGCTCTTTTTACAGCGACCGATCAGCTGTTAGCCATCACATGTAGAAGCCATGCTCTGCTCAATCCCCCCACGTTTCATTTAGCATCAGTCACTCGCACGCTGAGCAAAAGTTTTCATTTCACTTCTCCCTTCACTTAACGTAACCTTTTTCATTTACAAATGTTTGCTAACATCTTAAAATCCTTACCGCCATTTCACTTGTCATAGGGAGCTAGGTACCTTACGTTAAGTAAATTAACGCAAATCTTAAAGTAAATTACATTAAAAGAATTATTAACGTAAACGCATTGTAAATCACTTATATTATAGTGCAAGCCGCTACCAGTAACGTAAAAATCGTTCATCGCTAGAGAAAATATTTTTTCAATTATATATCTTTGTACGATCGCATAATCGATCACCTGAAAGTTGTGTAAACAATCATACTCTCTCTCTCTCTCTCTCTCTCTCTCTCTCGTCTCTCTCTCTCCGGGCGAGATCCTTCGTCTCTCGTCTCATCTCTCTCTCTCTCTCTCTCTCTCTCTCTCTCTATGGGAATCCAATACAACTGTTCATCAGATTAATTTTATGAAATTTAGACGTCAAACCAATCACTGGAGGGCACGTTCTGCCAAGAGCGAAACGAGGGAGTTGGAGTGGTTGGACAGCAAAATCATGAGCTCCAGAAACTATATGAGATGAAGAATAAGAGTCTAAAAATGGAATTGGGTCAGATAATCCAACCATTGCATTAAGAAGAGTTAGAGAGGCTAGACAGCAATTGAAGAGAGGAGGTGAAAACGTAGGTAAAGTAAAAGCCCATTAAGTGGGCGCAGCCGGGGTCCTGAGGGACGCCGCAAACACGAGACTGCAACTTTCTCCATAGTACACTTACGAAGCTTCAACTGTCCAAACGGAGAAATAAAACGAATATTCAGTCCAATCTGAAGCGAAGCAGGTTTAAAACCTATCAATTAGCAAGAGAGGCCTCATCCTTACAGACAATTAGTAGGACTTATTAAAGAGACTCGGACTAAACACTCCCATTAATGGAGTGTTTAGACGTCGCATACACATATACTGTGTTAAATTCAACACAGTAATGGACACTGATGCCAGTTATATCCCGGATAAACACGAATGAGTGCTTGATAAGCATTCGCTTGATGTAAAAATAATGTTCTACATTACACCGTTCCATTTATACATTATAAATATTAGCTTAACACAAGCGCAGTGTCCATTTACAATGAGGGAACTGTCATTTACAGACGATGAAAAAATATAATTCTTATTAATGAATATTTAAGAGGAAATAAAATTAAGTAGAAAAACAGAAAAGGGCCGTGATTCCAAATGTTAAAGACTGCTTCAGGAGCAAGAGCCCGTGCTGGCAAGCCTGTTTTATTATATAAAAAGGAGTTTAAAATATTCATTATGAGTTTCCAGATATGCACACGAATCCTTTACTTTACAAATTGTTATCACGAACCAGTTGGGATCTAAAAAATCTTGTGGGTTTGTGCTCTTGACCCTCAGGAGAGAGAGAGAGAGAGAGAGAGAGAGAGAGAGAGAGAGAGGAGAGAGAGAGAGAGAGAGAGAGAGAGAGAATCATATCAGAATCTATCAATCAGAATTAAAATAAAAGAAAAAAAAGTAAAAAAGGAAAGGAGACGGCAGCATAATTTTTAAAAGGATAAAAAAAATAAGAATGATAAAAGCAGCCGAGTCAACTTAAATCAGATGAGTCCTTTTATTTTCGGTTCCTTTTGATCGGGATTTTTGGGGCAGCGGCACAGGACAGGAGTCGGTCCTCCTATAATAAGAGAGGATCACGTTTAGTTTCAGTTTTTTCCGCTCGATTTTTAAACATTTTTATTCCCTTTTCTATTTTTAAGGACGTGATACCATCCCCATCACACCCCCCCCCCTCTCTCTCTCTCTCCCTCTCTTTAACGAGTTTATAATGACCATTCAAAGAAGAAGCCATCACTTTTCTTATTATGGTTTATCACAGAAGCCTTCATACAAGATTGGTTCACCCAATGAAATATGGAAGAAGTATCGGGTCATAATTTCTAGTTTTTTAAATGAGTTTTATAACATAAATCCATACAATGCTACGACAGGGCAACTTTTCTCTCTCTCTCTGTCCGGCCACCAAAACAAACAAGACCAACAACGCTCCTGACATTTGCGCATTTATGTGCTACCCAGATAGCATTTTGATATTCGTGAATCTCCCTGACCTGAGTGAAGTGTTGTGCAATCTGATTTGAGTGCTGCTTATTATTTTAACTATGTAGACTCAGTAATATTTTAACTGGAAAGTATTTTCCTGGAATTGGGGACTCCTGCTCAATTTTTCTATTTTCTGCGCATGCGTAGTAAGAGTATTATGACGTATTGCTGACGTCATTACTCACTACAAAGAATATTGCCAATCGGAAGACGTACGAAAAGTTCTGTAACACTACAGATTCCCAGTAGAATTCTGACACTATAATGTCCTCTTCAAATAAACAGGTGTCTTTAAACAATCCCACTTGGGAGTTCCTCCACTCAAACTATAGGAAAGCGGAGTTACGGAAGTACTGTCGTGAGATCGGTATCACAAAGGTTTGGGTCACAAAAGAAAAATTGATCGATATGATAATGGAAAAACACCAGTCTTCTCGACCGATCAATTCTGAAAACAACGACTCAAACCATGAAATAACACCAAGAGATGCTGCGAAGGGCGTCGAGGAACTTAAAGAGAGACTAAATATTCGAGACCTTGAAATTGACGAATTAAATGAGCTTCTTAAAGCTGCTCATGTCACGATCAATAAACTGAACGATCGCCTCTCATCGCTAGAAGAGAAGGTGGAGCAATTTCAGAAAGCAGCTGCAAATCATCAGGCACCAGATGCATTTCATGGACCTACCTGTTCTCCAACTGAGGGAACCCTTCTTTTGGGAGATACTAACCTTACTGCGATTCGAACGTCTGATTTGAAAACTGAATGCTCAGTCCGAACCATAAAGGAAGCAAACATCGACCTCATCAAATGCTGGATTTCGGAAAAACTTCAGTGGGCCCCAAAATACTGCATTCTTTACTGCGGTCTTCAAGATATACTGGATAAAAATCAGCTAGAAGATATTTTTGATAGACTTGGTTCTCTTGTTGCGAGTCTGAAGCAGATAAACGAGGACATGGTCATTCACATATGTGAACTCGCACCGGTACTGAGAGTCCAAGAGTTTGATGAAATTATAAACAACTTCAACAATCAACTTGCAGCTTGGAGTGAAAAAAAAATGGGATATCGGTGATCAAAACAAATTTACAATTTAGACTTGGAACAGGTGAAATTGATCAAATGTGCCTGCATGTCAACAGTGGGAGCCAAGGAAATTTCCTCAACAGGCTAGGGGTCATCAGATTGCTAAATATCATCTCTAAAAAATGTCCCTTCTTCAAACTAAATGACAATTGGGACACTATTACGCGTCAAGAAGTTATTGCCCCATTTTCTGAAAGCTCTCAAGGTGTTGCAAACAACAGAGGATACTCCCAAACACACATGGAAGGAAGCAGAGCGCCGAGATTCAGAAATACGGACTTGAGTTACCAAAATACCATGAAAAATTATCAGGATTATCCACGAAGACATTTTACAGCACAACGAGGTGGAAGTGGAAGAAGAAATGGCCAATTTTCTATTGAGGGTGATCATCATGGCCGTCACAGCTCTTCTTCGGGTGAGGCGTGGCGAAGAAACTCTGCTACTAATTTTGCCGGTTATAAATACGGGCAAACTCAGACAGGTGAAGCAGTAAATCTATCGCGGCGTCGCCCTTGTTATAACTGCGGTGAACTCGGTCATGCTCTTTTTCAATGCCAGTTTTATCGTAGGATTAGATGTGACAGGTGTAAGGGGTATGGGCACAAAACAAGATTATGTCAAGATAGGGAATAGCAATTACTTCCTCCCTGTCATGACACTCGAACAGATCGACTTACCGTTCAGCATATAAACGCACAATCCCTCTTAGGTAATTTTGAAGATGTCGAATTCTTAACAAATAACAGGAATGTAGATATCAAGTGTATAAGTGAATCGTGGCTTTTACCTGAAATACATAGCAATTTCATAGAAATCCCCGAGTTCTCTATCTATCGTAGTGATGGGGGGAGAGGTGGGGGAGTGTGTATCTATGTTAGACGCCATTTTAGGGTGAAGCTACTGACACCTGAACTCGTGAGACCACGGCATATCGAGGATCTTTGGATGTCGGTTCAATATAATAAATTTCCGTCCTTTATCATAGGCTGTGTATACCGTCATCCCCATGCCCTAAACGATAGCTATGATTATCTTTATGATGTGTTTGGATCCATGTGCTTGAGAAACAAACCTCTCTTAATTCTAGGTGACTTCAATGATAACCTCCTCTCCCCAAATAATAGAATGGGCAACATTATTAAAACCCTCCACTTAAGCCAATTGACAACAAAACCAACTCGTATTACAACGACCTCCTCAACTCTCTTGGATCTAATTATTACCAATAGACCTAATTTCGTTGTACATTCTGATGTCTTGCCTTGCTCAGTTGGTGATCATGAACTTTTAACTACAAATATAAAAGCGCCCTCCAACTGTTAAGACATTTCGTTGTCTCAAGAATTATTCGCAGAATTACCTCTGTGAACTTCTCTTAAATAACTGCTGTTCTTTAAATACAATTTTATTTACTGATGATGTACACTATCAGGTCCATATTTTTAACGATACTTTTGTGAAATGTTTGGATGCCTGTGCTCCTTTTATTACGAAGGTAATGAGACACCCGCCTGCTCCTTGGGTCGACACCGAAATTAAAGATGCAATGAGATCTAGAGACAATATACTAAAGGAACTTAAAATAAATAGACAAGACCTAAATGTTGAAAGTCGTTACAAAAGGGAAAAGAAACATGTTAAGACAATGCTGTCTAATAAGAAGAAAAACTATTATAAGGAAGAATTCTCCAAGTGTAAGGGTAATATGAGGGGAACATGGAATGTCATCAATAAAATAATACCTCCGAACAAAAAGTCTCCTCCTGGGGGATCACTTGAAACCACAGACATTGATGCTCAGAAGAGAGCAGATGATTTTAATCAATATTTTGCCAATATAGGAAGGGAAACGTACGCCAGATCACAAGAAAATATCTGCAATAACAATCAACTCCATTATGATCAGCCCTCTACATCATTATTTACAGTAAATAAATTCCGACCTCAGCCAGTTGATATGGACACTCTGATTCTTGTGATAAAACATCTGAAACCCAAAAACTCTTGTGGTTCTGACGGAATTCCGTTTCGATTTTTGATTGACTCTCTGCCTGTTACAATATTCTACATTCTTGTTATTGTCAACACCTCAATTGTTACAGGTAACTATCCTGACCTTTGGAAACATCCTTACGTAGTTCTCGTTTACACAAGTGGAGACACTGAAAACGTTGGAAATTATAGACCAATATCTCTGTTGCCTGTCATCTCAAAAATACTCGAGAAAATAATTGCCATTCAACTGATGTCTTATCTTGACTCAAATAATTTACTAGTTAACGAGCAACATGCTTTTAGACCCAATCTTTCAACAGAAACTGCGCTACTTACAGTTACCAATAAAATATATGAAAATATAGAAAATAAGAAATTATCTCTCCTGTTATTATTGGATCTATCCAAAGCGTTTGACAGCGTTAATCATCAGATTCTAATAAATAAATTAGCTAAAGTCAATGTCGACTCTTTTTGGTTCGAAAGTTATGTGAGCAATCGCTTCCAATCTGTTCGTGTTGATTCAATTCTATCCTCTCCTGAGGAGATATCTTTTGGTGTACCCCAGGGGTCGATTATGGGCCCATTGCTGTTTTTGATCTATATCAATGATCTACCACAACATATACGGGATGGACTTCTTGTTATTTATGCTGACGATACACAGATTTTGCTGACTGGAGACTCGAAAAAGCTCGATGATTTGATAAAGAGAGCCGAAAATATATTGACTATTGCAAAATATTATTTTAACAGTAACGGCCTATTACTTAACGAAGGCAAGACCCACGTCATTTTCTTTGGATCAAGACAGTATATCTCTCGCATCCCGGAGAACACGAACATAAAATTCAGTAATGTGACACTTGTTCCGTCACACACAGTTAAAAATCTGGGCGTTTTCATGGATTGTAGCATGACTTTTAATGCACATATTGACGAACTACGCAAAAAGGGAACTGGCATCCTGTTATATCTTAACAGAGTGAGTGATAGATTTGAGCCAGACTGTCGAGTCATGGTGGTACAGTCGTTGGTACTGAGTGTCCTGAACTACTGCTTGCGGGTCTGGGGTTCGACCAATAAAACCCAGTTGGAAAGGGTCAAGAAAATACAAAATTTTGCCGCAGAGGTCGCCGTTGGAGGTGCCCGAAAACATGACCATGTTACTCCAATATTTGAAAAACTGAATTGGCTACGAATGGAGCAGAAGTACTTTTACGATATATGCCTCTTGATTTACAAAATCAGGAATAAACTTCTGCCAGAATGGTTCTTTTCCTTGCCAACGGTAGGCCAGAGTCGTAGTGAGAACATTAACACGAGGCACCAGGATCACTTATCTGTTCCGAGAACTTTCACCGATACGGGAGCGAGGCATCTAGGTGTGTGTGGTCCCGTGTTCTGGAACCGTCTGCCTGCTGATATCAAGCAGCGCGAAACCATATCTTCTTTTAAATCTCATTTGATTGCACACTTACTCCAAAAATGAGAAACTCTTCATTTTTAACCTTAGGTTCTCATCACTGTCATAAGTTTTAGGAGCTTTAGAAGTATTCTCTTCTATACCGAATAAAGGTTGTGAAATTTTATCTTTGGTTGTAAACTCTGTTTACTTTATCTTTTATGAGAATTAGCTAATTTATTATTTTACTGATTTGAAGGTTTTCACTCGATTGTTTTTAAGGATCGTATTCATTTTACGCCTATATCATTATATGTTGTTTATTTTACTGCATTTCTGTTGCATAGAGTCGAAAATTTTTATTGCATTTCCGTTTTTATTGATATCAGAGATATTGTATTGCAATATGCCACCTGTACACTAGTTGCAAGTCCTGTGATAATGAGTACTGTTTATTATGTAAAAACTCTTTATAAAACTATGAATAGACCTGTGTTACTCAAGAAAGAGTAAAATTATGTAATAGCCATTTTTAATGGAATAAAGAATTTGACTTTGACTTTGACTTTGACTTTGACTCTCTCTCTCTCTCCAGGAAGTTCATCCACGCCTCTCAATATCAACTATGAATTCACCTTTCATTTGTTAAACGAGCGACTGGCTTTAAAAATATATACATAAATAAATAATAAAAAATAATCTATAAAAACTGACTAAATAAATATGCGAAAAATGAGTAAATAATTAAATGAATGAATAAATGAATAAATCAGAAAGCAAGCAGTTCCCTATACATCTCAATCATAATATTTCAGTATCGATAGTCTCATATCTCTACGGCCTCTGACTACAGAGAGAGAGAGAGAGAGAGAGAGAGAGAGAGAGAGAGAGAGAGAGAGAGAGAATTCCATTTCTACCTCTTTATGGCTTCTAAGCATCAGTATATTAGGCTTCAACGAAGTTCTATAATAAAGTCTCATTTTGGCACCTAAAATATCGCACAGGCCTACTAGAGCGGCAGCCCGGACCATTGAGATACAACGAACGAGATACCTACTGTAACCCCTACTGGTATTTAGGAGTAGACTTGTAAACTGTGAAACTGACCGTCTGCCGAAAATATATGGGTGGCTTACTTAACAAGCATCACTAATCGCTTGTTAGATTTTGGGTCTAGATCCAACATATGAGATACCCGATGAAACTAATATATAATATATCTGCAGACTCTGCTGATTATGGAATGACCAGTGACAGACATTTTGGAGGGTGGGTTCCCCCTGACAGACGCACTGAAAAGGCGGGGTTAATTGGATCTAGATCCAACTTAGGAAATACAGAGTAAAATTTACACTACAATAGCACTGCACATCCTAGAATACTGTGGTGGTAATGACAAGACATTTTAGTGGGTGGTTACCCCCTGACAGACACCCCAAAACGAGTGGGTAGGGGGAGACAGGATCTGCATCCAACATTGGGGATACCAATTAAAATGTATACTACAATTGCACTGTACATCCTAGAATGCTGTGGTAGTAATGACAGACATTTTAGTAGGTGGTTACCCCCTGACAGACACCTCACAACGAGTGGGGAGGGGGAGGGGGAGACAGGATCTGCATCCAACATTGAGATACCTAGTAAAATTTGTACTACAATAGTACTGCACATCCTAGAGTCCTGCGGTGGTAATGACAGACATTTTAGTTGGTAGTTACCCACTGACACACAGCCCACAACGGGTGGGGGGAGGGGGAAGGGGTAGGGGAGGGGGAGACAGGACCTGCATCCAACATCGAAGATACTAAGTAAAATTTGTACTACAATAGCACAGCATATCCTAGAGTACTGCATTGGTAATGACAGACATGTTAGTGGGTGGTTACCCCCTGACAGACACAACGAGTGTGAGACAGGACCTGTATCCCACATTGGAGATACCAGGTAAAATTTGTACTACAAAAGCACTGCAAATCCTAGAATGCTGTGATGGTAATGCCAGACATTTTAGTGGATGGTTACCCCTTCACAGACATAACCTGCGATTGGAAGGGAGAGATGGGACATCTTGAAACGATTCAAAATCTATCATAGGCAATATTAATATTAGAAATATGGTAATTATCTTAAATTCGTGAGCCAGATAAAATGTAAAAGACAAAAAATTCAAGAAATATTGTGATGTTTCAGGATAAGAATTACTGCCAGAATTATTTTTGAAAATTCCTATTGAAGTATGGAATATTTCACTTCATTAATTCCATGACATCTATATGAAAACTATGTATGAGACTTACTAGTCCTGGTCTACTTTCTATAGTTTCACACACACAAACATTATATATAATATATTATTATATATATATATATAATATATATATATATATCTATATATATATAATATATATAAATATATATATATATTATTATTATATATTGCTACTTTCAAAATGCATATATCTCCTCTGTGACTGAATAAAATGTTATGTAGAATTGAGCAACATTTTTTCAGATTCCTAGATAGCTTAGAGATAGGATGTTTTAAATGTGTGTTCAGATTTTGCATAACATATTGTAAAAGAATATATATATATATATAACTTAGAATGTAGAAAAAGAGAGATTTTCTTTGTCCATTCGAAACTACATTTGTTTCCCTATTATGTCAGCACTGTGAGATTAGAGGAACTCCGAGATCTCAGTTTCCTTTCCTAATCTGTCAACATGTTTGATAAGCGAGCTCGAGACTTCATGGTGTTTTGGGAATCTGTCATCAAGTAAGATAAGGGCTTCTGCTTCGGTCGATCGAGTTGAGTACGTGTCTTTTTTTAACAGAATCGTTTCATACGCGTATGTCTTTGTTAAAGCCACGTGCAGATTACGCATTTTGTATGTAAAGTTGTGTAAGATTTTGAAGCTTCTGGAAGCATTATTGCCAAAAACGTTTTTGTGACATTCACTGTCCAGTTTCCGTAAGGAAGAGAATTTCACTCGGGCTTAGATACTCGAGGCGTTCAGATCTCTCTCTCTCTCTCTCTCATCACATAGCACTTTTGATTTTAAAAGTAACGTAACGGTTTCGTACTTAATTGAATGGTCACTTGTCATTTGTAAATTTCAGATTTGATATTTCTTAGAGTTTATTTAGTATTATTTAGTGATTTTTTGTGGAATCTGAACAAACATTGTTTCGTAACGGTGCCTAGTTTTGTAAAATTGTGAAACAAGCCTGCAGCAAAGAAAGAAGTTGGTATACCAAAAAGGTAAAGTTTGTTATATTTTTTATTAGTTGCAACTAATAACGGATAGGAACAGTGGTTAACTAATAACGGATATGAACAGTGGTTAACTAATAACTAATAACAGATGGTTACGAAGGTTTGGTAAAAACTGATAATTACAATGTTTTGAGTGAAAAGATTTACACTTTTACACATTTAAAATTTTTGTGTTTTGTGTTTGTTTCATTTTTGTGCATTTGTTAATTTTCTTATTGAAGTGTGCCGTTTTATTTTGATATTGCCCACATTTTTCTGTATTTTCATTTGCATTCACAATTTAAGGGCCGGCCTGCTAATGCCATTCTTTAAGGACAGGACGTTGATATTCATACCATTTAATAAGGTGACTTGGGACATCTCCAAACCGCAAATGATTTTTGCCTCTGACCTTCGGTTTTGTGACGCCAGGGCGATTTATCCCGAAAATAACCATTTTTCAAATTCTATCTCCTCCCTTGATATTTAATATTAAGACCTGGGATTACTACCATATATAGACCTGATGTAGACCTTCAATCGAATGAGTTTTTTGTTTCTAAAAGTCATTTTTTTTGCTAGATATGAATTTTTCATTACGGTAAAAAGATAAACCCTATAAATTAGGAAAACAAAATAAAAAAAAAAGACGAAACAAAAATTGGAAAAAAGGGCTTCATTTGATTGTTCTTTAATGTCTTTCTGAGTTATATACCAAATTCCAATGTTATAGCTTTAAAACTAAGTGAGAAGATAGATTTTGAAGGTCAATAACTATAGTTTTGAGATACGGGCGTTCAAAGTTTTTCTTCGTATTTTTATGACGACAATGTTAATAGATAATGATTATTATGAATGTATATTTCTTTTTTGTGTATTAATAAACCAAAACTATTTTATTTATCATAATTTAATCATAAATGATGATCCCTTTGCTCATATATCGTAGCTTGGGGCAACTCTCTCTCTCTCCTTCACTAACTCGGCTTATTACAGCGAATTTTCTTCTTCTGTATGTTAGCTAGATGTTTTCCTAGTATTTTCCGTTTTGGCATGAGGAAATTCTTGCCGAAACAAAGATAAACAAACGTAAATGCAAGAGAATGTCAAGAGGTGAAATTCTAATTTGTACTCTCTTTTTACAAAAACAATGTCAATAAATCATGATTATTATGAATTGCACATTCCTTTTTGGGTATTAATAAACCAAAACTATGTTATTTATCATAAATTAAGATCCCTTTGCTCAAAGATCGTAGCCTGGGGGACAGTGTGATGTGTGCTTCAGGCAAAACGGGGTGTTTACTTACTACGCAACCCTCCCTCTCTCTCTTCACTAACTACGCTAATATCGCAAATATTATGATATTCTGTAATCATATTAGAGCGAATTTTCTTCCGTCTTTATGTTAGCGAGATGTTTTCCTTGTCTTTTCCTCATTGGCATGATGAAATTCTTGCCGAAACATAGAAAAACATATGTAAAAGCAAGCGAATGTCAGAAAAGAAACTCGAACGTATAAACTACTTGAAGTCTGTGCTCGCACTGAATCATGGCATGGTTGAAGTTTGAACTTGATCATACTCCCCTCTGCGACTCACGGAATCACTACAGATGCCATTTCTCACAATGTCTTTGACAATAATTATCAAAATTTACGATAACAGAAGAAATATTGCATTTTCTTGTATGGATGAATGTTTTAGGCTTATTGAGTTACGTTTACTAATTACCCTGTAACTACGAAAGTAAGAGGAATTTTGACGAAATACTTCGTATACGTATTCCCAATTGCCATATGAAGCTCCATGAATTTTTTCATGACTGCATTTTTCGCCTTATACCCCCATATATAAGGGTTCCGGCCGGCCCCCTTAATTGACTTAGTTATTTTCATTGCTTAATCATTGCAAATTTAATTAAATTTAACACTTGTGAATTAATTTGCATTTACTTAAGAATTCTTTTCAAGTTTTATTATTGTTTAGCATTGTGAATTAATTTCTGATTTTCAATTATTGCCTAAGTAGCACTTTTGAATTTCAATTGAATTAATTTTCTTGAATTTTGTGATAAATTAATTTTGATTTAATTTTACTTAATTTGATTCAAGAATTAATTAAACTTTACTTTGTTTTCAAGTAACAGTAATTTTCCCTGATATTGTGAATTTCGCATATAAATTTTGAGTTTAATAATAATTTTTTGTATTTAAAATTTTTATAAGTGTGTTCATTTTTATACCAGTATATTTGCATTTAATTATATTGATGTTAGGTAGAAACATAGTGGTGATTAATCGGTTTTCCTTCAATTTACTTGACGTGACTCAGAACCAGGGAAGTACTTAGACTTCTGAAGTCAGGGAAATACTTAAACTTTTAAAGTTGTTGATGGAGTGATGCCCTTTGATTAATTTATTTACTTACAAGATTACCTCACACCTGTTTTGATGAACTTAGTCTGATTTTCTGCAATACTGGTAAGTTGTTAAGGGATCTCTGTTGCCTTTAGAGTATTCAGTCGTTTAATACCTGTGATGAGGGTTCAGGTGTCTGGCTTTTGTGAGGTATCAGTTAATGAATGTTAAGTGTAGTAACCAGATACTTGGCACTTCGTAACAATATATATATATATAATATTATATAATAATATATAATATATATATATATATATATATATATATTATATATCTATATATATATATATATATATATATATATATATATATGTATATATATGATATATAATATATATATATATATATATATATATACACACACACACACACACACACACACATATATATATATATGTATATATATATATATATATATATATATATATATATATATATATATATATATATATAGTATTAGCACTATCCTTTGGTGTATAGTTATTACTTCACACAAAGTAGTATTTTATCTAAATGGGGGGAGGGGGTCACAAGTGACAATAGCCACAAGTATGTGTGCTGAGCCATTTTTGAATGATGAAAACAGTCATATGGTGCCACTCTCAATTCCTCTAATAAAAGAAATGTAAGATAAGTATTCTCGTTTTAGTAGCGTCTTTGGTCATTTTCTTTTCTTTTTAAAGAATAGGCCTCTAGTTAGGGCACAGCAGCCATGTCGAGGTTCGTAGCCCACCGTGTCTTACCATCAACTGAATTGTTCTTTAGTTACTGCTGGTTCGTGTGGATGAAATGAAATTTTTATCGGATATGGATTTCGATTGATATTAAGACCAAAGTCCCATCATAAACAGCCGTTTTAACACCCGCACATTCTCAAAGAGATGATGTATCACAACACAAATAATTACTGGAAACGGAAATGTGAATTAATTGTTCAAGATAGGCTAACTACAAAACTTTTTCCTCCATTCTATTCCCCCTCCCGAAGTTGACGACCATACAACTTGGAGCTCCTGACTCCCAAATTAAGTTGGTCTATAAAGCATGTCAATTATCTAATAGTCCACTTATTTTCGGCTGCATCACTCAAATTGATCTGTACGCTATCAAAAAGTATGCGGTACCATATATATTCAGGGAAGAAAATTTAAACTCAAATAAAAATGATACTTACTCACATTGATGTTTAAAGCCAGCTGAGTGTGTTTGTCTCTTAACTTCCCGCCGGCACGTACCACAGGCAGCCTGTGTAATGTTTTCAATACATTCTATCGATGGTGGCTTTGACGACCATTATTCGGCTAAATTTCTCCCTAGTAATATTTTTACTTTAATTGTTCATTATATCTAGTATACAGGCACTAACATCATATTATATCCTCAAGTCTGTTCAATGCCTTTACCATTGCAGATATGATTTATAATGCGTCTCCAACAGTCATAAAAATCGGACAACCGAATGTGCAAATATGTCAGCTGTGTGCAAGGCATAGGGCGTCAATCACTGGAGTAGCGATCTCCCTGCCGAGATTGACTTCGGAAGGCCATATTGAAAGGTCTCGGTTCAGCTCTTAGTACTATATTTTATTGGTATTGTTTTTAAGCTTTATTATTATTATTGTTATTATTATTATTATTATTATTTTTTTTTTTTTTTTGCTCTATCACAGTCCTCCAATTCGACTGGGTGGTATTTATAGTGTGGGGTTCCGGGTTGCATCCTGCCTCCTTAGGAGTCCATCACTCTTCTTACTATGTGTGCCGTTTCTAGGATCACACTCTTCTGCATGAGTCCTGGAGCTACTTCAGCTTCTAGTTTTTCTAGATTCCTTTTCAGGGATCTTGGGATCGTGCCTAGTGCTCCTATGATTATGGGTACGATTTCCACTGGCATATCCCATATCCTTCTTATTTCTATTTTCAGATCTTGATACTTATCCAATTTTTCCCTCTCTTTCTCTTCAACTCTGGTGTCCCATGGTATTGCGACATCAATGAGTGATACTTTCTTCTTGACCTTGTCTGGTCTGTTTGCACGTATCACCCTATCCGTTCTGATACCATAGTCCCAGAGGATCTTTGCCTGATCGTTTTCTATCACTCCTTCAGGTTGGTGCTCGTACCACTTATTACTGCAAGGTAGCTGATGTTTCTTGCACAGGCTCCAGTGGAGGGCTTTTGCTACTGAATCATGCCTCTTTTTGTACTGGTTCTGTGCAAGTGCCGGGCATTCACTTGCTATGTGGTTTATGGTTTCACTTTTCGTATTGCACTTCCTACATATGGGAGAGATGTTATTTCCGTCTATCTTACTTTGAACATATCTGGTTCTTAGGGCCTGATCTTGTGCCGCTGTTATCATTCCTTCAGTCTCTGTAGCCATTGCCAATTGTCATCGCTGGCTAGTTCTTTAGTCTGTCTCATGTATTGTCCGTGCATTGGTTTGTTGTGCCAGTCCTCTGTTCTTTCTGTCTTTCTCCTGTCTCTGTATATTTTTGGGTCTTCGTCTGCTTTTATTAGTCCTTCTTCCCATGCACTCTTTAGCCACTCGTCTTCACTGGTTTTCAGATATTGCCCCAGTGCTCTGTTTTCGATGTTGACGCAGTCCTCTATACTTAGAAGTCCTCTCCCTCCTTCCCTTCGTGTTATGTATAGTCTGTCCGTATTTGCTCTTGGGTGTAGTGCTTTGTGTATTGTCATATGTTTCCTGGTTTTCTGATCTATGGTGCGGAGTTCTGCCTTCGTCCATTCCACTATTCCTGCGCTGTATCTGATTACTGGCACTGCCCATGTGTTTATGGCTTTTATCATATTTCCGGCGTTGAGTTTTGACTTGAGTATCGCCTTGAGTCTCTGCATATATTCTTTCCTGATCGTGTCCTTCATCTCTTGGTGTTTTATATCTCCTCCTTCCATTATTCCCAGGTATTTGTATCCTGTCTCATCTATGTGTTTGATGTTGCTCCCATCTGGTAGCTTTATCCCTTCAGTTCTCGTTACTTTGCCTTTTTGTATGTTGACTAAGGCGCATTTTTCTATTCCAAACTCCATCCTGATGTCCCCAGATACAATCCTTACAGTCTGGATTAGGGTATCTATTTCCTTGATGCTCTTACCATACAGCTTGATGTCGTCCATGAACATCAGATGGTTGATTCTGTTGCCTCTTTTCTTGAGTTGGTACCCGGCATCCATCTTCTGTAGTACTTTGTCATGGGAATCATGGCTACTACGAAGAGTAGTGGGGACAGTGAGTCGCCCTGGAAGATCCCTCTCCTGATATTAACCTCTGCTAGTCTTATTCCAGAGCTTGTAAGTATTGTATTTCAGTTGCGCATTGTATTTTTGAGGAAGCTGATGGTATTTTCCTCTGCCCCATATATTTTCAGGCATTCTATTAGCCATGTGTGTGGTATCATGTCGAAGGCTTTCTTGTAGTCTATCCATGCCATGCTTAGGTTGGTTTTCCTTCTCCTACTGTTCTTCATTACCATTTTGTCTATCAGGAGCTGGTCTTTTGTGCCCCTACACTTCCTTCTGCAGCCTTTCTGTTGGTTGGGGATGGTGTTTGTCTCCTCTAGGTAGTTGTATAGCCTTTCACTGATGATACCTGTTAGTAACTTCCACATTATTGGTAGGCAGGTGATAGGCCTGTAGTTACTGGGTATATTTCCTACTCTTTCTCTTTTTGTACTAAGGATGTTCTTCCTGTGGTCATCCATTTGGGTGCTTGGTGATTTGAGATACAATGCTGGAGTTGTTCTGCTATTCGTGGGTGTAGGGCCTTGAAGTTTTTGAGCCAGTATCCATGGACTTCATCGGGACCTGGGGCTTTCCAGTTTGGCATTTTCTTTAGTTGGTGTCTGACTGTGTCTGTCGTGATGTCTGTGAATCTTTGTTTTATTCTCCCTGTTTCTTCTTCCTTGACTTCCTGGAGCCATGTTGCATGTTTGTTGTGTGATACCGGATTGCTCCATATGTTTTCCCAAAGTCTCTTACTTGGTTCGGCTTCAGGAATTTCTGGGTGGTTGTCTTCCCCTCTTAGTTGGCTGTATAGTCTTTTCTGGTTGGTTCCGAATAGTTTGTTCTGTTGGTATCCCTTATTCCTGTTCATGTACCGTTGGATCTTATGTGCTTTGGCCTTAAGCCTCTGTTTTTACATCTTCTATTGTGTTTTGTTTTAATGCCTCTCTCTTGTACTTTGCATTCTCGTTGAGTTCCTCCCTTGTTTTCTTGCTTCTTAGCCTTTTTTTCTGCCATCTCTTTCAGTTTACTCAAGTCAGATCTCATCACCATGATTTGCTTTTCCAGGCGCCTTTTCCAAGGAGGTTGCTGTTTTGGTTGCTGTTGGGTTGTTTGTGCTGGTGGTGTTGGTGTTCGAATTCCCATCAGTTCTGCTACTAATCTTGCTCCTGCATATGTCAAGTTATTTGTTTCTGTGATACTGGTGGTCTGTATTATGCCCAGTATTTCATTGACCTCACTTGTTTTCTCCCTTAATTTCTTGGTGTGTAGGCTTTCATGGAGGGGATCTGTATCTGGCTCCATCCGATTTGATTCTAATAATCTTTTTCTACCCATGGTTCCGTACCCTCTCTGTTACTTCGTCGGTGTTTCTTCGTGTGTCGTTGTTTGATACCTCATCCTCCCTGTCGTCTTCTGTGGCATCGTCTCTCAGTTCGTCTTCGTGTAATTCGTTGTCGTGTGACATTTCCCTTTCCAGTTCTTCTCTTTCTGTTGGGGAGAGCCAGTTCTTTTTCTTTATGTTCCTTGCTTGGTCTGCCAGCCTCTCTCTGTTTGGGGGGTGTTATTCCTCTCATTCCAGATGTTGACCAATCTTCTTCTATATCCTCTCTCCGTCGGGTTGCTTCTGATGTAGCATCTCCATATTTCCTTATTTTCTTCTCTTGTCCATTTCTTCCTTTTTGCCTCTGTAGCTCCAATCTCAGGCGTTGATTATTGTCGTTGTGGTGATCAGTTGCTGGATGACGACCTCCAAGTACCTGACCGTCTTCCCCTTCAATTGGGTTGAATACCTGGTTGCCGGATGAAGCTCCTCTGTTGCCAGAGGTTCCATTTACGTCGTTGTCGTTTAATCCTTCATTTCTTTCCATCATTGCTGAGTTTTTGCTATTTAACCCATAGCTGGACCCCTAACCCCATCATGGGATAGGTACTCATTTACAGCTGAGTAGACTGAGGAAATTATGGTAAAGATCCTTTCCCAAGGAATCAACGGCGAGGAGAGCGGTCACCCATCCAACGACTGACCAGAGCCAATGTTGCTTAACTTGACTTAAGTCTATTGACGACCTAACCCACTCCTCCACGGCGCCACACATTATTATTATTATTATTATTATTATTATTATTATTATTATTATTATTATTCGACCCAATTTCACAGAGAAAAATTTTCTTACGAAAACAGGCCTAAGCACTCCAACCATTGTGGTCTTGGATCTAAGCAGTGTCAAGTATAAATGGCTCCTGTGTAAATACAGGACTTTCTTTGCATACAGCAGCGAAGCACTAACTAAACAGTAATGTAGTACAGTTGCTAAACACTAACACTCACAAAGCACATACTCAGTAAGCACTCACACTTGCATACACACACATATACACACTCATTTACTATACACTCACACTCAATAACACAAAACACTGAATACCCAACACTCACTAGGCACTCACTATAAACTAAATGCTCACTAAACACTTGAAACACTAATTTACTAAATACTCATTATACCCCAAACACTCGGTAGACATTCATTAAAGAATCACTTAATCCTAAACATTAATTAAACACTAATCACTCACTAAACCCTAATCACTCATTAAACACTAAATGCTTACCAAACCCTCTATACTTATTAAATACTAAACGGTGAATGAATATCAACTCATTAAAAACTTAATAAACACTTACACACTAAACATTTTGCTAAACACTAACATTCACAAAACATTCACTAAACCCTAAACACTCTTTGAATACTTACATACTAAATATTCACTAAACACTACCATTCACAAGACATTCACTAAACGCTCACTTAACATTCACAAAACATTCACTAAAACCCTAAAGACAAAACATTCACTGAATACTTACACAATAAACATTCAATAATATTCACAAAACATTCACTAAACCCCAAATACTTAGTAAACATTCACTGAATACTGACACATTAAACAGTCACTAAACCCTAAACATTCATCAAACACTTACTCATAAATATCCACTAAACGCTTACTCACTAAACCCTAACAATTCGCTAAACACTTGCTCATTAAACATTAACGATAGAAAAAATTGTCAATCGCACTAATTTTGCATTTCTCTTGTTTTCTTTACATTAATTCTAGGTGATTATATTTTTGGTCTAGTTTGCTCTTATATTTATTCATAATCTTCTAGAGAGAATGGAAATGTTCGAAATAACTTTGTGTGTAGAGAGATTGTTTAAAAAACAGAGATCCTCTGTGTCCTTCCTCAGCCAGGTGTATTATATCTGACGAATTTTACACCAGCCGAAAAAAAAATCGACTATAGTAACAACAATATTCATTCATAAAACTGATAATACAAAAATGTATCCATGATTTCATTAGCATGAAATTCAGTTGAAACCAAAAGAAGGTAGTCCTGCTTTGATAAAACAAACCGAGTAGGCTGTAGCACAATTATTATGATCTGTACCCTGACTATAGCGTATATAATACATATGTATTACTATCTATTTAATGGGTGCGTAACTCTATTTAGCAAATGTTATGTACATAGGCATTTTACAGCAATAACTCTAATAATGATAAGAACTTATATGCTACTTTATAGTGTCAGTCTTCCAACCACCGCTACATTAATTTTCATCTCGTAAACAAAGCTAAAGCGAGTAGGGGAGACCGGGGCTAGTTGGCACACTTTTTACAATATTGTGTATTGCGAATATAAAACAAACATTTTTGCAAAATTCTTACCACCATTGAAAAATATTAACATTTGTCTTTATCATAGAGCAAAATAATTGTTGTTTTCTTTCAACATAAGATAACAATAAGCTTTAGAAAAAAATAACTTTTCGTGCCAACTTGCCCCACGGGGTAAGTTAGCACACATTATGGGGTAAGTTTGCACATTGATAATTAAAAGAAAATTACTACATTGCATTTAAATCAAATAGCAAAAATACCCTCTGAATTTCCAAAATACAAAATATAAGGCATTAGTATTACTTCAGATCATCATCTCGTTGTAATTGTGGCAGGTGTGAAATAAATCCTCGTCATAGTCTTCATGCTCCCACATGTTACATGCCCTGCACTGGACCCACACTTCTCCTGGCTTACCAAACACAGGCTCTCTTCAGCTGAGCTTTCTTCTGGATCAACAGGAGCAGTTCTTAAATTCTGTATCATGCTGATGACTGATCTGACGCCCATGTGTCTTTTCGGACATCTCTCAGTCTGTTACATAGCCACCCGTAACATCATAATCTTGAAATAGTCTGTAATTTAAAGTTGAAATTCCATCAATCCTAAACCAATTGAAAACATCAGAATAAGTGACAGCTAGAGGTAAATCCGAGAAAACTTTACCAGGAATGTCACAGATGGGCATACTAGATCCTGGATTACCAGTCATCCACGAATCACATGCCCTGTTAACACATTTCTTCAGATGTCTATAGAATTTTGCTGGTAATTGAGGAACCACGTGGCAATTACACAGTATAAGTATTAGAGTCATGTATTGGTAAACTTTAAAGTCCTTTTGAGTGTGCCCAACTTACCTCTGTAGCCAACTAGCCCCGGGCTCCCCTACTATAACTGAAGTCAGATGCTTGCTTGACAAAATAATAATATGACTGAATTATTATGGGCCTACAGATGACTGTTATTTATATGAAACAAATAAACAATTTTTCTGTTAGATCAGCCATCGTCAACCGGGGTTCCGCGGAACCTTAGGGTTCCGTGAACGATCGCCAGGTGTTCCGTAAGAATTCATGTTTTATTTAATTATTTGGTATTTATAAGTATATATTTTTCATTAAACATGTCGTGAGAAATCGTAGTCCTATCATTTATTTTATCGTAACATATCGTGCGAGATTTTTCCCTCTGTTTTACTACTAAAGGTAATTAATACAAATGCTTATATGCTTATATATATATATATATATATATATGATATATATATATATATATATATATATATATATATATATATATATATATATATATATATATTTATATGTGAATAACTTGATCGCGAAGTATATAAAACGGGATGCTATGTATAAATAAAGGTTTTTTTGCCACAAAGGAAAAAATGAAAAAGCGAGATAACCAAGTACTTTCGGTCCTGTTCGGACCCTTTACTGAGGCAAACTGATTTTACAAAGAACAACATAGTCAAAAAAAGGCTTAATATACAAACTGACACTAACCCAGATTAGTCATAAGGGCGATTTTCACTCTACAGAAAGGAGGAGCCCCCAGAGGCTAGCCACACCTTGAAAGATACCCGCAGTAAACAAGTGATTCTTCCAGAAAACAGCAAAGGGTCCGAACAGGACCGAAAGTACTTGGCTATCTCGCTTTTTCATTTTTTCCTTCTTGGGAAAAAAACCTATATATATATATATATATATATATATATATATATATATATATATATATATATATAGTATATATATATATCTATATATATATATATATATATATATATATATATATATATATATATAGATAGATATATATATATCTATCTATATATATATATATATATGTGTGTGTGTGTGTGTGTGTGTGTGTGTGTGTGTGTGTGTGTGTTTTGGGGTTCCTTGGGATGAGGAAAACTGTCTCAGGGGTTCCTCAAAGTGTCAAAGGTTGGGAAACACTGTCTTAGATAAATACAAAGAATATAGAAAGGATAAAAATATTTATTAAATATATCACGATATGTATAATACGGGTCAATAGTAGCCCACTATACTAATCTAGACATTCATTATCAGGGCTTGCCCATCCCCATGCCCACCTTCTAGGGTGTGTCTGTCAGGGGGAAACCACCCACTAAAATGTCTGTCATTACCATCACAGCATTCTAGGATATGAAGTGCTATTGTAGTACAAATTTTACTTGGTATCTCCAATGTTGGATGCAGTTCCTGTCTCCCCCTCCCCCTCCCCACTCGTTGTGGGGTGTCTGTCAGGGGGTAACCACCCAAATGTCTGGCATTACCATCACAACATTCTAGGATGTGCAGTGCAATTGTAGTACAAATTTTACTTGGTATCTCCAATGTTGGATGCAGATCCTGTCTCCCCCTCCCACTCGTTGTGGGGCGTCTGTCAGGGGGTAACCACCCACTAAAACGTCTGTCATTACCACCACAGTATTCTAGGATGTGCAGTGCTATTGTAGTGTAAATTTTACTCGGTATCTCCTAAGTTGGATCTAGATCCAATTAACTCCCCTTTTCAGTGCGTCTGTCATGGGGAACCCACCCTCCAAAATGTCTGTCACCGGTCATTCTATAATCAGTAGTTTGCAGATATATCATATATTAGTTTCATCTGGTATCTCATGTATTGGACCTAGGCCCAAAATCTAACGAGCAATTAGTGGTGCTTGTTAAGTAAGCCACCCATATATTTTCGGCAGACGGTCAGCTTCACGGTTTACAAGTCTACTCCTAAATACCGGTAGGGGTTACAGTCGGTATCTCGTTCGTTGTATCTCAACGGTCCGGGCTGCGGGACTAATACGTTACTGTACTAAAATTTTTGTTTTTGTTCTATAATTCTCTCGCTGTAGAATTACATTGATAATCACAGCCACAAGGGGGAAAGTTTATAAAGTTAAAAAGAGAACAACACTTTCAGATTCCAGTCTCAAATGTATTTCATAAATTCAATCAGAAGAATAAAAGAATTATTCATGATCTTAGTTTGTAAGCCGATTTAATAATAATAATAATAACTAATAATAATAATAATAATAATAATAATAATAATAATAATAATAATAATAATAACAATAATAATAATAATATTTTTATTATTAATAATAATAATAATAATAATAATAATAATAATATAATAATGATAATAATGATAATAATGTGAATTTCTGTCTGTTGTCAGCTTATGTAATTATATACCTTATTAAAATACGTGCTGAAACAAATTTAAATCCCATTACTGAGAGAGAGAGAGAGAGAGAGAGAGAGAGAGAGAGAGAGAGAGAGAGAGATGCTCACTTACGCAAAAAGTCTAAAGAGATTATTACAACTTCGGCGGTGACCCTCTCATTCTTCAACGCCAGGTATAAAATTGGAAAAGTTCCGGGACCATTAATTATTCTGCTTAACATAGAAAATTCGAAGCAAATTTCCAAAACGAAGCCTTTCCCGCTTCTAAATGAACCCGACGTTCAGCCTTCCGGAAGAAACAGTTTCAATTAAACGTGAAACTAAGAATGACGTTTCATCTCCCGCCTGAAACTCTCCCTCTTGAGGTCTGGAAATGATAGATTGACAGTCACCAGGTGTCGAAAGCCACCTGGTTTTCGTCTCCCCTTTGACAACGCTGTCACTATATAGTTTCTGCAAGGTTTCCTTTCAATTGTCCAAAGACCCTTAAAACATGTCTCCAGTTTCAAGAGAATTTAATTTTTGCTTTGAGGGACTTAAAAAAACTTTGTCACTAGTTTGCTACAGTTTTTCGTTTACAATAGCAGAGATTTTTCGTTTTGTTTAAAGACACTCCGGCCTGACCCTTGCTAAAATGTTCAACCTCTTCCACTAGACTGCGCAGTTTGTCTTCACTGACCCAAACTAGAACAGAATCATCCCCTGAGAATGTCGGCCATTCCAGGCTCCTCAGTTTGTGACTGATTTCACTCTTCCAATTCGACTTCCCCTCTGGAGGTCCTGGAATGACTGATGACAGTCTCCGGGTGTTGCAAAGGATCGAACATGATCTCTAATACACCTTATATTATTGAGTAAATATTAAGTCTTATATTATTTAATATGTCTCATATTAATGAGTTAATATGGTTCTTCTCCTGTTTTGCAATCCTTCTCTCTCTCTGTGAAGAAGGTGACCGAAAGAGACTGACAGCTGGGGATCAACTAAATTTAACTTCATTCGTTATTCGAAATGTACAAAATGACCCAAATTTATGAAATGTATTAATGCTCTAGGAGTCTAGATGGTAAGGTTCCCATTTCTATCTAACTCTCCTTAATCCCACAATTCTAAGAGATATTGAAGCCTTTATTTTGTCTAATGAGAGAGGATATTTTAGCATAACTGGTCTTACACCAGCACTGGTTCTTGCTTCCGAAAATGGAGTGACGCAGGTGGGAATTTACTATTACTCCTACAATAAAGTTACCCAGGGTAGAGTTTATCAAAATTTATTGACATTGATGAAAATAAATTCAATGGGAAAATGGAATGGAATATTATTAGGCCGAAGGCCATGCGGTGAGACCTACGAGGTCATTCAGCGCTGAAAGGGAAATTGAGAGCAAAAAGGTTTGAAAGTTGCAATAGGAGAAAAACGTTTTGCAGCTGCAATATGAAACAACTGTCAGGAGAGGGTTGAGGAAAGTCAGACGGAAGAAAGAGAATATGAACGAAGGTACAGGAAAAGCAATCAAAGGGGTTGTAGCTAGAGGCCGAAGGGACGCTGCAAAGAGTCTCGAGTAATGCCTACGATGCCCCGCGTGTGGAGCGCTGACGGCACTAACACCCACTACGGGATATTTCAAGTAATCAATATTAAGGCAATAGTGTTTACCTTCTCTTTCGATGGTGAGGAAAATCAGATGATTCTTACCTGAAATAAAGAAGAAATCATTATCAGTATAAATATGCACAGGTAGTCTTCATACTCCTGACACTCTTCACTTTCATCAATACTTCTACCGCATCTTTCTGTCAGTACCGTTCCTTAATTCATCGTGACAGTCTCTTGGTTTGAATGAAAATCTCTCTAAAGATTTTACTTCATATCTCAAAAAGCTTCATATCTGTTTAGAACATATTCAGCAAATGTCTGCTTTTTCAACTCTTTTAACAATGTATGAAAAATGCGTTGTTTCAAATTTGTCAAGGTAAATGTCATACCACTTATAGTCTCCTGTTCTAAAGGACACTTGCAATATATTTTTAATATCTGCTAAGTGATAGAAGCACACACACGTAATAAATCATTTTATAAACTATAGTGTTATGCTTTTATTAAAATTTGTATATCAACAAAATCATCACTGAAATCATTCAGAACTGATAGAGCCGTTTCGACCAAACTTTATAGAAATTCATCAACGGCCGATTCCTGCTTTCATTACTCGGTTTTCTAAATAAGAATGACATTAAAAATATTTTATTTTCTTTCACCGTCGTTTCACTTCGGCGGCAAAAAATAATGAATAAAGGTGTCCATCGTTTAAGGTGTCGTCCAAAAACTTTTGGGCTCATTTCTATGCAATAAAGAAATTTGTTCCCGCGTTTATTTACACTCAGCCACGAAACAGGGGCTCCTTTACGCATATCTGTACCTGTCTGCGACACGTATAGTACACCCTGCAAGTAATCTGTATGATACGCATCTTGTGCTTGTTTCACGTAACGAAACTCTCCTCGATAGCATTCACGACAGGTACCAGTATTGCAGCGATAGACAATTCATTTTAGCTTTTCATATTATCTGTCCTTGTAAATCTCACATCTCTGGGGACTGACTTGCCAGGCACAAATACTCATTATAAACCAAGGCAAATAACCTGTTTGTTTGTCTGTATTTATTACTTGTTTGTTATTCCTGTTACGAACCGCGAGAGAGGTCCGCTTCAGGTTCGATATGAAAATAAACAAAAAGAATTCAACACCAACAGTCGAAACTGAAGATACGAATATAGAAAGATACACAAACACAACAAAGGTTTATTTACAAGCTTACTAACAAAGATAAATGCAGAATGGTATCTCCTATTTACATAAAAAAGGTAAAATCTTGCACTGCATGAACGGGGGACAAGTAACGTAATGTTAATACTTGCTGGCAAGTTTTGCGCTGTCGGAGATCTATGCTCGAAGCGGTGGCTTCACAAAAGGAGAACTTTAGTTGTAAACGTCTTCTTGACTCCATATTGCAGAAAATAATCTCTATTCTTGATACTTGAAGGGCAGGGGCTCCTCGAAGCCTCTTGTAGAAAGTTTCTTCTCTCAAGGCTTGCTCAACGTCGAAAATACCTCGGTTGTTTTCCCGGACTTGACAACTTGACCAGAATTCAACCAACTCTCGAGCACCTTTTCTTCTCTGATCCTTCGTCTGTTCCTTCTTCTCTTATCTCTCTCTGATGATCTCTGCTGCTGATCTCACTGATAATCTGATCTGTTTCCTCCTACTTCATCAATCGTATTTATAAGGCATTCTGGGGGCGGGGCTTACCAGCAAACGTCACAGGCTCCCGAGACGACCAGAACGTCTTAGAAGAATCTAGACAAAGTATTGCATCAGAAAACGCTGTGTTTCTCACTACGCTTTGGCGCCTGTTGCTTTCACCAACACGCCCAACGATTCCAGAACAATCATGAGAACAGGCGCCTCCAATACATACGCGAATGCATCCATGCTGCAGAACTTCTCGAAGAAGATGCGTTTTCATTTCCTTTAGCTTATATTTCGTCACTATGAAGCACTTGCCATGACACGTCCCCCCCTCCCCCCCAAAAAAAAATGAAATCAACTAATTTTATTTTTTTTTTTTAAAGAGAAACAAGAATTAAATAGCAGGGGAACAATTCTGCATAAAGCTTTAACACTTCTTCATTCACTCAACCACTCGTGCCAAAACAGAAAATGCTCATTAGGCTACTCATTCTGAGAAAATCTCTAGAGGCTACCTGCTATAATGTTATCCTTCTCTCTTACTTTTTCCGTTTTCAGAACTCTGATTAAAACTTTGAAATGCTAAAACAGCTCTTGCGTTTTCTCAAAACTAGTTTCTCTCAGTAACACTGTCACATCAAACACTGGCGGTGGCCATGGTAAGGGGCGTTCTTTATAATTCTGAAGCAAGTTTACATTCATTGACTTTGCTCTACTCTTACCCACATTAATTCTATAATGTATATTTCCCCTCTCCTCTAACACTGAAAAAGGGGTCTAGGACTGCGTGGTCCAGCTGGCCGTGGCTGACTGGCCGCAGCTCAACTGGCCGCTGGGGAAGACTGGCCGCAGCCGACTGGCCGCAGCGGTAAGAGAGAGAGAGAGAGAGAGAGAGAGAGAGAGAGAGAGAGAGATTTTTTTTTTCATCTTTTGAAGGAAACTAGTGTTTATTTATTTATCTATTTTTTTTAAATACCCTTTTGATTTTTGTGATTGTTGTTATGGTTATAAAACTCTTTCGAATAAAACATGGTTTTTTATTGTTATTAATGGTTGTAAACTATTTTCATTTTTTTAAATGATGAGCTTGATACGTTGCCAATTTGGATTGTTTCAGGGGTTTAAAACATTGTTGAACTTTGTAATTAGTTGTTATGGTTATAAACTCTTTCGAATAAAACTGGTTTTTATTGTTAATTAATGGTTTGTAAACTATTTTCTATTTTTTAAATGAGAGCTTGATACCGGTTTTGCCAATTGACTGTTTCCTGTTTTAAATACATTGTTGAACTTTGTAATTATTGTTAATGGTTATAAACTATTTATTTCACGTATGCATATCATTTTTGAAAAGAGGTTTTCTCTAAGAAAAGAATAATACTTAAAATGTAAATTTTATTACACAGCTGAATTACATAGAAGTTACATAAAATCTGAATTACTGGAATAAAAAATTTAAGAAAATAAAAGATAATTAAAGATAAAAAAAGTTAAATTTCACTAAAAAGCTGAATCATTGAATAAAAAAATCAAGAAAATAAAAGATAATTAAAGATAAAAAAAGTTAAATTTCATTAAAAAGTTGAATTATTGGAATATAAAAACTGCTTAAAATAGCAGCTACATAACTATATATCTTAAGAGAAGTTATGAGCAATTCCTCTCAGATACTCTTCGTCTTTTAGATTTACTGTATCTAAATATTTTCTGTGTGTGAGAGAGAGACACAGAGACAGACAGATAGACAGAAATAATTTTTTTTCTCTCATCTCTTCGTCTATGGCCAGTTGGGCTGCGGCTAGTCGGCCCCTGCGGCCAGTTGGGCTGCGTCCAGTCGGCCATGGCCAGTTGGGCCATGGCCAGTCGGTCGCGACCAGTTGTCCCATTCCCCTGAAAAAGGACCTTCGAACTTATATGGTAAAGCGGAACCTTCTTTCTGGACTAGTACTAAAACTTTATCTCTTATACACAAACTTCTCTTTTTTGCTCTAAGATCATGTTTCCCTTTAGTTTCCCCTTGACTTCCACTCGCGCTTCCATTCTCCTCCTCTAGTCGCCAAACATCTCTTAACTTGTTTTTATAATACTCTAGATTAGTTGTGCAGTCTTCTCTACCCTTACTTCTAGGCAAAGGTACGACCATATTGATAAATACATTCTCAAAAGATTCACCTACTGAAGGAATATTACACAACGGAAATAGAAAATTCGAAGCAAATTTCCAAAACGAAGCCTTTCCCGCTTCTAAATGAACCCGACGTTCAGCCTTCCAGAAGAAACAGTTTCAATGAAACGTGAAACTAAGAATGACGTTTCATTTCCCGCCTGAAAATCTCTCTCTTGAGGTCTGGAAATGATTGATTGACAGTCACCAGGTGTCGAAAGCCACCTGGTTTTCGTCTCCCCTTTGACAACGCTGTCACTATATAGTTTCTGCAGGTTTCCTTCACTTGTCCAAAGACCCTTAAAACAGTCTCAGTTTCAAGAGATTTAATTTTGCTTAGGACTTAAAACTTTGTCACTAGTTTGTACAGTTTTTGTTTACAATAGCAGAGATTTTTCGTTTTGTTTAAGACACTCGCCTGACCCCTTGCTAAAATGTTCAACCTCTTCCACTAGACTGCGCAGTTTGTCTTCACTGACCCAAACTAGAACAGAATCATCCCCTGAGAATGTCGGCCATTCCAGGTTCCTCAGTTTGTGACTGATTTCACTCTTCCAATTCGACTTCCCCTCTGGAGGTCCTGGAATGACTGATGACAGTCTCCGGGTGTTGCAAAGGATCGAACATGATCTCTAATACACCTTATATTATTGAGTAAATATTAAGTCTTATATTATTTAATATGTCTCATATTAATGAGTTAATATGGTTCTTCTCCTGTTTTGCAATCCTTCTCTCTCTCTGTGAAGAAGGTGACCGAAAGAGACTGACAGCTGGGGATCACTGGCGGTGGCCATGGTACGGGGCGTTCTTTATAATTCTGAAGCAAGTTTACATTCATTGACTTTGCTCTACTCTTACCCACATTAATTCTATAATGTATATTTCCCCTCTCCTCTAACACTGAAAAAGGACCTTCGAACTTATAAGGTCAAGCGGAACTTCCTTTTCTGGATTAGTACTAAAACTTTATCTCTTACACACAAACTTCTCTTTTTTGCTCTAAGATCATGTATCCCTTTAGTTTCCCCTTGACTTCCGCTCGCGCTTCCATTCTCCTCCTCTAGTTGCCAAACACCTCTTAACTTGTTTTTATAATACTCTAGATTAGTTGTGCAATCTTCTCTACCCTTACTTCTAGGCAAAGGTCCGACCATATTGATAAATACATTGTCAAAAGATTCACCTACTGAAGGAATATTACACAACGGAACTCTGGGAATTACTTGATTCGGTTTCCCGGCAATTTGGCATTCATGACTGCTTAAAGCATACCTCTTTACGTCACCCTTCATTTTCGGCTAAAAGTACACCCTAATAATACACCTGAAAGTTTTATTTACTCCTAAATGTCCTTGCTCATCATGTGCTAACTTCAAAACTAATTCACGAAGCTTCCTAGGAACCACCAATTGTTCGCTGATTTCCCCATTACTCACTGACTTAGGACGAACATAAGGACACAAAACTTCGTCCTTTAAACAAAAAGTTTCCTTAAACACATCATCGAGAACATCATCCAGCTCACATTAAAAAATTCGGGTTAGTGTCTCATCCTCTCTCTGGAACTTGACTAGCTCTTCCTTATCTGAAAGATTAATGCTTAATTCATCACCGTAGCTAGTACTAGATACTGGTACATTTACTACATTACCCTCGACAGCTACACCTTCCCCTTGGCTATCACTGTCAACATCGATAGAGTCTGGTCTCTCAGTCACACTCATGCCAAGATCAACCTCGACACCTCTATCACACTCATTCGAATCCACGAACTCACTCACGTTCGAATCCATGAACTCACTCATGTTCGAATCCATGAACTCACTCTCGTTCGAATCCACGAACTCAC
This sequence comes from Macrobrachium nipponense, assembly GCF_015104395.2. Lineage (NCBI taxonomy): Eukaryota > Metazoa > Arthropoda > Malacostraca > Decapoda > Palaemonidae > Macrobrachium > Macrobrachium nipponense. Next base: position 29,494,925 of record NC_061110.1, on the reverse strand, counting down.
ACTCGTTCGAATCCACGAACAAATTATGACCGTAGTGAATGTCTGTATCTAAACCCGACCTAGTTACTACCATTTCAGACACTGGAATATCCCTCACAACAGGATTCACATTCTTGGATAGAGCTAAGTCATTACCGACAATAATGTCAACGCCATCAATGGGCAAACTGTAAACAACTGCAAATTTCACTTCTCCTGACACTACCAGACTTTCTAAATTCAACTTCAACAAAGGACAAAGAACACAAGTGTTAGTAAATCCACTTAACATGACTTTTTCTTCCATGTTGATTTCTGCCCTGTTCGGCACACTCTCTCTCCTAATCAGTGAGACAGCAGCTCCTGTGTCTCGAAGCAAGACTACTTCTCTCGAACCTACTCCTCCAAGAGAGGAAACTACGCCATCTGACAGATATTCACCAAAAAATTTCCTACTTTCTCTCATCACATCATCCCTACTTGACGAAAGGTTAACTAGAGACACTGGTTTCTTAACGTCCTTCCTTTCTACTGCACAATTTCTCGCTAAATGCCCTTTCCCATCACATCGGAAACAAGTTCATTCTGAGCCACTAGATGCCACTTTACTCTTACAAACCTTAGACGTATGACCGGGTTTTCCGCATGTATAACAGGAATAGTCACTTTTACTCATATTGCTATTACTAGAACTGAAACCTTTACCACTTTGTACTCTACCAGACGAAGGATCATTTCGTTTCTTACTAACACTCAAATTATGAGTTAAACTATATTCGTCAGCTAACCTAGTTGCTCCTGCGAAAGATACTTCTCACCTATCTTCTATATAAAGCTTAATCTCAAGGGATACATTATCTTTGAAGTTTTCTAACAACACTAAGTGCTTCAAACCATCAAAATCCTCAACTTTAGCAGAAGTTAACCAATCAAAAAACAGCCTTTCTAACTTCTTACCTTATTCTACATAAGTAATATTCTCATCCTTTCTCAAATTTCTAAATTTCTTACGGTATACCTCCAATACTAACGAATGCGGTGGGCAAGCTGAATATCCTTGGGCATGATGGTGACCCTCTTGGCGTGGATGGCGCACAAGTTGGTGTCTTCAAAGAGACCGACGAGGTAGGCCTCAGATGCCTCCTGCAGCACCATGACTGCAGAAGACTGGAAACGAAGGTTGGTCTTGAAGTCCTGGGCAATCTCTCGAACGAGGCGCTGGAAGGGCAGCTTTCTGATGAGCAGCTCTGTGCTCTTCTGTTAGCAACAGATCTCACGAAGGGCCACGGTACTGGGCCTGTAACGGTGAGGCTTTTTCACTCCTCCTGTAGCAGGAGCAGACTTACGAGCAGCCTTGGTGGCCAGCTGCTTTCGTGGGGCCTTGCCTCCAGTCTTGTAGATTCGACCTCCTCGTGATTATCTCTCTCTCTCCTCTCTCTCTCTCTCTCTCTCTCTCTCTCTCTCGATATTCCTCCATATTGAAGACATGAAGGAAGGAAGGTCTGATGCTGCTGTCTATCTATCGCAGAGGTGTCAGTCAGTCAAAGCAGATCAATAGACACAGAAAGTGTATGAGTATGTATACAGGTGCATGAACTTACGCTGGCATATGTATGTGTAAGAGTTACATAATAAAAATATGGAATGTTATTCCATATCTAAAACTAAAGAGGTCAACCAGATTGCTTGCAGGAATGTGATCAGACCAGAGATGCTAAGATGATGTATACAATAAAGTAGGCTAAGGTGACGTGCCATCACCTGTGGTCATTCATTTGTTTTGAAACATTAGTCCAAGCTCCCTGCTTGAGACAACTACCACGACCTATAATTCAAACGGCCTACGTGATCTGTAGTGTGTCTCATTTGTATTTATGTTCATATGTTCGAGCTACTGTCTGTTTCCTTTATGACTTGTAACCGAGATGGTAGTGAGAACAGAGTGGAATCAGCCATCATCGTTGGCAGAAGCGATCAAGCCATCATCATTAGAAGACCTGTACAAATTTCCTCTGAACTTCAACATGTAATCTCAGAGAATATAAGTATTTTTTTATACTTCGTGTTTTCTACTAGAACCTCACATCATTTAACACATCGTCGTTATAACCAAAGAAGATAATACCGACTTCGTAAGTGATCTACAAACCCCAAGACACTCCAATGAGTATGGAAGTGCATAACCAACTGACTTAGCGTAAGATTATCGCAAGTCTAACATTACCTCATAGGGCACCTTATTATACAAGGCAACAGCCCTAATATTGGTGGCAGACTATTAAAAGACCTCTACAACGTCTTCCGAAGAAAAACCAGAATAATGAATAATGTATCATATCAGAAGTTAACGACGACGAAAGCAACAGATTCTTCAAGCAACTTAGTGTCATCGTTTAGTAAGCGACTTCAGAAAACAACAAGAACTCTTCAACGTCTTCCGAAGAATAACGAATAATGTATCATATCAGAAATCAACGACGACAAATGCAAGAGATTCTTCAAGCAACTTAGTATCATCGTTTAGTGAGCGTTTCCAGCACTTCAAGAAATAAACCGAACGCGTCTTCAGCATTGGATCTTCAAGGAATTGAATCATCCAACAGACAAACAACGCACACGAGGGAAACTCAAGCCAAACCAGGTCATCCGCTAAACAGAGAAGGAGGGCCAAGGGCGTGTCGTTATCGGAACACTGGGACTTCCCACAAAAGCAAGCTAAGTACAATCTTTTTATTCATTTGGAGTAACTTTGAGCATTTCCTTTGCAGGTCAAATTTCGTTATTCCTGTGGCTGAAGTTACGAGACATTCTTACTCTTACTTTTTTACAGAAATTATCTACATCATTGGGATGTCGCTACTGCGAGTTTCTATCTTTGAGTTTCTGTTTCCAGAAGTTCTACTGAAATATCATAATCATATACTGTGTTAATTTTATCATTTTGGGTGATTATTAATCCTTTACGTAACAAATCATATTAAACAGTGAATATGCGTTTACGCAGTGGACGTCTGTATTTATACAGATGCATGGATAGGGTCGTTAGGCACCGTAGTGATAAGAAAACACACAAAAACAAGTGGAACACCCGCACAAATCTGGATAAATTAGAGGTAACACTATTTCGGATCAAACAATAAAAGCTCCTTTGCAAAGTCCCGATAGCAGTTTCAGCCTTTAGTTATGCGTAAAAAATCGAATCTCAATGACTGAACTTTTAAAAATACGGCTGGATTGCAAGGAATAACATGTCTATAAACACTTTCATTAGGTTAACATACTTAAAACAAATCAACAAAATGTCTAAATGCGCTGACCAGGATCCCTCACTATTTCAAATTTTTGCAAAGAATGAAGTAAACAACAGCAAGTACAAACAGTTAATATTGAATGCAGTAGAGATAACTTGTCTTAATAGTAATCACTCAATTCCTAATAGTTCGTCATTCATACGTTCGTTGCTTTATACGTAACCAACAACAGAATGCTAAAAACACACAATACGTTGCCGATGGTAAACAGTAGCCCTAAATATCAGAATCAAATAAATCGTGCTTATGCAAACTTGGTTACTATGTCATCTAGTCAGACGGTCAGGGTCAGTTAAATCTGCCGAGTGTAGCAAGCAAAGCACATTCCACATAAGTGACTTCAGCGGAGAGGAAAAACGATGTTGGATCATTTATGCCATACCTTTTTTTTTATGCCAATATCTTTTTAATTTAAAAAGGAATTTTCCTATGAATCACACGACCATATCAAGTAATCAGAGCAGGTCCTCGTAATTTTAATACAATAAGTTATTATAAGTAGTGGTGGATTAAGCCCGACTGTACGCGCCGTAAAAATTAGAATATCTTGTTTTATTCCTTTAGTACACGTAATATCCTGTATTTACGGACTCACCGTCTGTTGTTCGAATTTCCCTATTGAGAAGTCCAGATAAGCGAGTGCTTACAGATACTTCTATAGTTATAAAAAACATTGATCTGTATCTAGCGTAATCGTAAGATATCCATCTAGGGGTATACAAAATATTATCTTACCTCCTGCAAAATAAGGCATGTTTATCAAAGGAAAATTCTATAAACCTTCAAACATATTAAAATCCGTTTGAACAAAAAGAGACAGTTAATCAAATAATAACTTATATAGAGGAACAAATCATTTGTCTCATAAATCGTGATATTGTTCAACGACCCAACAGAATTCTCCCACAACCCCAGTCGCAGTTTGCACGCAAAATCTCGAGACGCATGCACCCTCGAATGTCTTAGTACGGGTAAAAAGACTTTGCTGGGATCTGAAATTTTAATCCTTCCCGACACTCTGAAATATAACGATTTCCGCGAACAAAGCCCTAGACACGGTTGACTCGCAGCAACAAGTTAATCTAGTAATCCACAAAACCTATACATATAAATATCGCATTTTTTTTATTGTTGCTAATTTTTAATCACGCCCAATCAATCGTAGATGAATCTCTCCTATACTCTATCTAAAGTAATATCCGTAAAGTCATTCAAGCAGAGGTGATTCAGCGGAAATTTTTTTCTTTTTTATCTTTTATCCGAATACCAGGATGTTTCTCCACTAGCGAGTGATCTCTGGGGAAAACGGATGTAATTTAACACAAAATACGGTCGAAGGACAAACACAAAGCTATAAACGTAAATTCGTATAGACTCCCAATAAAATTTCAAAATAGAGATAAATGACAAAGTTGAGAAAATGTTAGTAATAGGAGTCATTAGGAAATCAAACAGCCCATATAATTTTTCCCTCAAACGTCATGCCATAAAAGATCGGACTTGGCGTATCTGCGTAGATTTCTGTCGCTTAAACAAGGAAACGACTCCCGATAGTTTCCAGTGCCATGTACCGACGACATCTTATCTCTGTTAGGTTAGAATAAATTTTTCACCAGCTTGGACTTACTTAAAGGCTTTATTACCAGAATACAATTACCTAAGTGATTGTACCTCATACACCGTTTTCAGCACACTCAGGGGACATTATCAATTTTTACGTATGCCTCTGGATTACGTTGCGCCCCAATTACGATATAGTGTTTGGAGACTTTTAGGGGATACCCAACATGCCTATTGGTTGGTCTTGTAATCTTTTCTAATACCTTAGAAGTACATTCACATAAACTAGAACTAGTGCTACAGAGACAAAGACAAATTATCTCAGAGTAAAATATCTAAATGTGAGTTTTTAAAAACCGAACATGTTTATCTAGGTTTTATGTGTCTAGTCAAGGTCTTAAAGTAGTCCATGGTAAGATGTCGGCTATTCATAACTTCCGGTACCTATTAACATAAAAAGGGGATACAGCACTTTTGCGCTGTAGTGGGTATTACAATCGTATGTAAATATGTAACTCTTCAATCATGACAGCTCCTTTAACAGATCTTCCGAAGAAGGGCGTAGATTTATTATGGTCTAAAAAGCATCAACAGGCGTTCGATATTAAAAGCGGAATAATGCAGCTCACCTAACTTAAAAATCCCTGATTTAAATAAGGAATTTTTTTTTTATTGCAACAGACGCCTCAGACCAAGGGGTAAGAGGGGTACTACTTCAGCAATATGATAAACAGTTCTTTCCTATAGCTTTTTATTCACGTAAACTAAAGCCCTCTGAAAGTAAATATGCAGTAATAGGCAAGGAAGGGCTAGGTATCATTAACTCACTAGTACATTTCAAGTTCCTAATCTAAGGCTATCCTGTTAAAATCCTTACTGACCATGAGTCACTTACCGAGTTTTTCAAAGGCTTTAATCACAGTCCCAAAGGAACTCGTTGGCATATGATTATTCAGGTCTTTGGAGCCAAGTTAAGGTATCTACCTGGGAAAGCAATTATCATAGCTGACGCATTATCACACAATCCTGCACCATACTGCAAAGAACCATTAATTGGACTAAAAGATATAGAAACATCCTTGCCTATTGTTAAAACCGTATCTAAACAAGAAAATTCCTTAACCGAAGAAATCGCGAGCATTGAATATCTGGGTTGGAGCGCCGAACTGTTACAAACTGAACAAAGCAAGAGTCAAAAGCAATAAGCAAAACAATAAACACTTCGAACGGAAACAGGGTCAGCAGCTAAGCAAAACAATAAACACTTCGAACGGATACAAGGGTCTGCAGCTAAGCAAAACAATAAATACTTCAAACGGAAACCCTAAAGCAAAAGTATATTTAAAGTATGTGTATCAGAATTATGTAATCAAATGTAATATCATATGTAGGTCCGTGACGAGGAAAACCCGAAGAACACAGCAGGTGACTAACGACCAGGTAGTAATAATAATCTCTTTCATACCAATCGTCCTAAACTGGTTGCATTCCGTCATCCAGGGTTCTCTATTATGTCACAGAAAGCCAAATCACTGTTTTACTGGCCTACAATGCTTACAGATATAAAAAGCACATAACTAATTGTAACACGTGTCATGAAAACAAGGGATACACTAAGACACCTGTCAGTTTAGGGGCCTATCCTGTGCCAAATCAATCCTTGAAAGAATATACGTAGAATTATTAACAGAATTATGAGTCTGACAGAGGAAATAAACACTTCTTAGTGTTAATAGTTCCTTGACACGTTATATAGAATTAATAGCACTAAAAACAAACACCGCAATTGAGTGCGCTAGGAATATTTATGAATGCTAAATCAGTAAACATGGAATTCAACACATAATAATCTTACTCGGGTGGTGTAAATCAATAATAATCTCCTTAACTCGTTGTGTGAATTCCTTTCCATTAAAAAAACCAATACTATATCTTATCACCCAGAGTCAATAGGTTTGGTAGAACGGATAAATAAAAAAGTGTCATGTCTTACGAGTTACAACTCGTGATATTGGATCCGAACTGGATTATAGCGGTTCTCACGGTTTTAAATACCTTTATCATTCATATCTTGTATCTATAGAAATGATACCGCAAGTAGCCTTATACGGTACGCCGCTAGAACACTTTTCTACATATTCAAGCCAACCATTAATTTATCAAATATATATATATATATTATATATATATATATAATAATATAGATATATATATATATATATATATCTATTACTTATAGATATATATATATATAAATAAATAAAATATATAAAATAAAATAAAATATGGATACAAGTGGAGCCAATATAATACACTCCGTAAGAAGTCGGAAGGGTTACAAATTATAACAAAAAAGGAATCACGATAAAATCAATAAGCAAAAACGTAACCATAGGTTAATTAAATATCCAAATATATATGTGTAAGATTTGAACTCTAACTTAACGCTTTAGTAATGACAAATAAGCTAAAAGTTCAAACACATATCAAAACCTACTGAGATATTGTCTGTCCCGGTGATTTACATTCGTAGTCAATGAAAAAAAAAATTAATAAATAAAATAAAATAAAAGAGATTTTAAAGTCAGGAAGTCTAGAAGTGAAAATGTATATCTATGCGAATAATCTTATACAGGGCAAATAGTATATATGAAATTTGTATGGAAACCCTTTTCATTAGTTTGAATAAGGAATATCTAATTTAACATAATTACATTTTATTTACAATCATGCAGATTTCCAACATGAAACTTATATATTGTTTCTTTAATTTGGTACTGTTTTTTTTCAGACATTCTTCTCATGTGGGTGGAGTATTGAAAAAAAAAACCATTTGAAAGTACTAAAGTTGTATTTATTACAGCAAGTAACGTAACGCATAAGCTGGCTGAGAGCAATCTCCTGCCAGGTGATGAGGTCATCAGTCTAGAAGGTGCATGGCGCATTTGCCCATTCATCATTGTTCCTTTTAACCTCAATAATCTGCTTGCACAGGCTTCATCTGTGTGTCGTCTCACTCTTGCAAAGCAGGTTGACTGGAGAGAGGAATGCTTAGCTCATGAACTTCACATGTGGTTCATAGGTCATGATGATATACATAGCCATAACCTATTCTTATCCGTGTGGGCAATGCAACTTTAGTTAAGGAATTGCAATCGTTTTAAAATTAATGAACAAAATAAGCAATTAGAATTTCTATAACATCAAAATGAATTAAATTTTTCTGAACCTCATAGACAATTAGAGTCAATAAATCAGCTTATGATATTGGTAAAAGGACATTTAGAAGTATCAAGTCATGGATATGAAATATTTACTTGCAACATTAGCCTATTACAATTATTCAAGTAAATCACATTCCTGGGAAAATGTCACATTTTCTTGAAAAGCCCAAAGTTTATATAGAAATTAGTTACATAGTAGGTTCTTTCGTTGCATCTCCTGCCTATTAATAAAGTTTTAAAAATTAACCTCAGAGGATGCGCGTGAGAAATTTGAATATGAAACTTTTGTTAGGGGCACATAGGATCGGATTTTATCACAACTTAATTTCAGTAAGCATAGAGAAATACAGAATCATGATTAATATTCTCTTTGACTCTTATGTTGCCTGGCAATCTTACAAACAGCTCCGTTTCACACTTCTTTGTCTAGTAACTTACTACCAGTAATATTGAATTTTCTTTGGGATTCGTATTGATATCTGTTTATTTTTTATAATTATGGATATTTTTACAGTCATCATAGACCTGGATAGGTTCACTCATTGTTAATGTCATGGATAAAAAAGTTTGTACAGCTGACTTTTTTGAATTCCATAAAATATCAGCGAATTCATGTGGGTTAAGTCTGGTTCTAAATGGTTTTCTCCCTCCCGTATTTGATGTTGTCTGAAATTACTTTGCCCTTGTGACAAGTATAATTTCACTTGCAGGCTGATTAATGGAACCTGGTTACAGTATCCTGCAGTACGAGAGTTTCACATCGCAACTTCAAAAAATCGTTCGTTGCTGTGGACGACTGCAGTCAAGTAACAACCGCCTACAATGTGAAAGGAATAAACACCATCATAAGTGAACAAGCTTATTTCATGGACTTCTTCGACCGACACCCGTATCCCGTCGTTAATCTCGTTTTAATGCGGAGTGCTCCGGCGGCTGTCGGATATCGACTACAAAAGGGACATACTTCCGACAATTACGACCAGAAGGATATTCAACTCTACGTTGCTGGCGAAGGACTCGTGCTGGGGATGATTTTATTCATCGCGAACATATTCGTGTGGCTTAGGATGCAGAGAACAAGTATGAGGCCGAAATAGAACGTTGGACCCCGCCAGGCAATTTTCCCCTTGTTTTAACCATTTGGAATTGGCCATTTCATTTGGCTATAGGTGGTTGTCTGGAACTGTGTAATGGACGAAAAGTTGTTCGAACACTAGTTAAATGTGTAGTAGTATAACCTCTGTCATGTATCCTATATATAATATATCATGTATCCTATATATAAATGATCATAAATAACAGAGTCGAAATATATATTTGCGTGTACGCACTAGGAATCTATATATAAATGATCATAAATAACAGAGTCGAAATATATCTTTGCGTGTATGCACTAGGAATCTATTTAAAGTGCACCTAGATTAATCATAATTATATGAATCCATATACATATGTATAAATAAATCAGGTAGCCTATAATCAATCTGTTACCTTTTATCTTACCAATAACTGCAGATATATAACAGTTAACATAAAAATCAACAAATCAATCAGCATAAACATTAATAATTTTTATACATTCATATATGAATTTTTATCAGTTAAAATATGATTTTTATCATGTTAATCTTTATTCTATGCGATTATCAGAGTACATTAGTATTTTCTGTAGCATATGTATCTTAAAGAGATGAAGTGAAAAACTGTATCAGTATATATCACGTGATCACTATTATTTACGAATATCATCATATGCATATTATGTTTTATATCTTATTACTTGAATCTGTATTTTTGTACACCATGAATTTTTTTTTACTTATAAGTATTTTCTATATATCTATATATACTCACATAGTGTCTGTATCACACTCCTATAAGTCAAATGTAAGTCAAGCTTGAGTAATATTCAGTGGTTGGTTTTGGTAGCTGACCGAGCTTTTATGTAAGAGTTACATAATAAAAATATGGAATGTTATTCCATATATATAAAAGACTAAAACTAAAGAGGTCAACCAGATTGCTTGCAGGAATGTGATCAGATCAGAGACGCTAAGATGACGTATACAACAAAGTAGGCTAAGGTGATGTGCCGTCACCTGTGGTCATTCATTTGTTTTGAAACATTAGTCCAAGCTCCCTGCTTGAGACAACTACCGCGACCTATAATTCAAACGGCCTACGTGATCTGTAGTGTGTCTCATTTGTATGTATGTTCATATGTTCGAGCTACTGTCTGTTTCCTTTATGACTTGTAACCGAGATGGTAGTGAGAACAGAGTGGAATTAGCCATCATCATTGGCAGAAGCGATCAAGCCATCGTCATTAGAAGACCTGTACAAATTTCCTCTGAACTTCAACATGTAATCTCAGAGAATATAAGTATTTTTTTATACTTCGTGTTTTCTACTAGAACCTCACATCATTGCCGAATCATCATGAGTTTAACACATCGTCGTCATAACCAAAGAAGATAATACCGACTTCGTAAGTGATCTACAAACCCCAAGACACTCCAATGAGTAGGGAAGTGCATAACCAACTGACTTAGCGTAAGATTATCGCAAGCCTAACATTACCTCATAGGGCGCCTTATTATACAAGGCAACAGCCCTAATATATGTAAGTAGTATGCATGTATGCATGTACACATCCATACATGCTCATTCTCTCTCTCTCTCTCTCTCTCTCTCTCTCTCTCTCTCTCTCTCTCTCTCTCTCTCTCTGTATGTGTGTGTGTAAGTGTATGTGTGTTTCCCAGATACCAACAGAAAAACTCTTAAATGTGAAGACAAAATATTACAGCTAAATAGACTATAGTTTATCGTCATATAAAACTCGACAAATAACTGAGGCAGATTCCTGAAGAAAATAATGAGATAGAGAGAGAGAGAGAGAGAGAGAGAGAGCGAGAGATAGAGAGGAGAGAGAGAGAAGAGAGAGAGAGAGAGAGTAGAGGAGAGAGAGAGAGAGAGAGAGAGAGAGAAAATAAAAGCAAACCGCCATTGCTTGAGTCATCATGACATAAGCGACGGATTTGATATGATCCACTTCCAAGAACTCTCGTGAAGAAGGTGATGAAGTTATCATCCCGTGACGTCAATTGATTACGAGGGTGCCCAGGGAGGGGCATGTCTGTTAGTGATAGTGCCCTTGAGACGCTCATGCCCTTATCAGAGGGTAGTGGCATGACGAGTGCTCACGCACGCATTCTTATGTAAATTAAAACCTATATCTATCTATCTATCTATCTATCTATCGATCTATACATACGCACATACATACATACACATACACACACACACACACACACACACACACACACACACATATATATATATATATTATATAATATATATATATATATATATATATATATAGATAGTATATATATATATATATATATATATATCGAATTGATGCCTGTATTTAAAACATCCAGAATCTCGTCTATTGTTTCCATTATTATTCCAGAAGTCTCAAGAGGGAGAGAGTGAGAGAGAGAGAGAGAGAGAGAGAGAGAGAGAGAGAGAGAGAGAGAGAGAGAGAGTGAGTGGTGAGGTATGGCCCTTGAACACTGGCTATCTCTCCTTGGTTTCATCTTTGGGATGTTTGAATTTCCAAGTTTATTATGATGTGGTTCTTCAGTGGCTCTCTCTCTCTCTCTCTCTCTCTCTCTCTCTCTCTCTCTCTCTCTCTCGCCTCTTCGTCTCTCTCCTCTCTTCTCTCTCTCTCTCTCTGTCGACATATGAGAGAGTGAGAAATCTACGAAAAATGTCTCAAAACTTGGTATGTAAAAGAAAGCTTTTCCTTTAGAAACTAGAAATGTTCTCAACAAGTTTATTATCGTCCCTGCTTTCCCTCTTATGATGGCATCGCCATTTCTGTACAATAAAATGCATCTCTCTTCATTTTCCTTTATCCCTCAGAATCGAGGAGCAACGACGGAGCTGCCTCACAAGTGGCACTCGGGAAGTCCTCCTATCACACCCCCTTTGAGTGCTTGTTTACAAAGCTCTTCTTAATTGATCATCTGGCCTAGATGATGCAACCGGCGACTGTAGCTACACACATTCCCAGCCTCTGAGTCATTCACCTGATCTCTGGCCTGATGCCAGAGAGACGACGTTCTTGAACAGTGGACTGAGTCACTGTCTGGCTGATGCGTCCTCTTGAGAATTGGGTATATAAAGACCCAGGGCAGCGAGGGAAAACCAGTCAGAGCGATGAAGCAAGGTGTAATCTTTGTTTTCTTTTACATCCTGACATGGGTGCATTTCACCCACTGTCAGGATAGGACAGATGTTCTCACGATGGAATTTAGGCTGCTTAGGAATGCCACATTGAAAGGTAATGTAGAGATTCATCCACTGTTAACTTTTTTACTATCTCTGATTGTTACAGAAATGGAAATCATATAACTCTTTTAACAAATTCTATAGTCACCCTCAATAAGATGATTTTCAAATCATTGTTCTTTGTATTTTATTGTACAAACAACCTTTGTGTTGTTGTCTGTTTTTGTTTGAGGGAAAATCATTCAAGTCTACTTCCCTCTGATGCTTTTTATTTATTTATTTATTTATTTTTGTCAAAGGATTTGTTAGAAAGGCAAATTGGAGACTGAGTGTCATCTGGGTGACTGCAAGAACAGCGCCTTTCTCTGGACTTGGTCTTCTTCATTCTCTCTCTCTCTGCTCTTCCATCCTCTGCCTCAGTTGATGTGGGAGGGAGGGAGGGAGTAGTCCTGCTTGAAGGCTGGTTTTGCCCCACTCGGTATTCTGGGTCTACCCTGTGGCCTGCTGGGCTGCAGGGATTTTTCTAGACTACTTTTTGGCAACCTTGAAGTTTTTTTCTTGCCATAAGCTCTCATCTTGGTGCACTGTTCTTATATTCATCGTTGATTATGTCAATTTTTTATTTTATATATCAGGAAATTCTCTTTTAACTCATTATTTCAAGTTTTCTGTTACTCTAGTGCAGGTGACTTCATATTTGATGACCTCCAAGAGAAAATGTGTTTGAAACAAGCAGACTGTCACCAATGCAGCTTTTGTTATTTCTGGAGGTTTCATACTAATCATAGCAGGTCAACCCTAGTATCATTGTAGTGTCTATTTCTTATTGGCACCAGCTGAAGAGTGAGCTCAGTCTTATACTAGCACTGACCTGAACTGAGTGATCACAGATGTTCTAGCCTCTGGGCAAGGGCTTGGGAGTGGTTTTGTCAAACAGTTGGACTGAGCTCCAGGAAAACTCAAACCTATTTGATGAGCCCATCTCTGCACGTGGTTTCCCTTGTAACAGTTTTGTAATTTCCTCCATGACTGTACAAGCTGCTTACTTTACAGGGCATCCCATTCTTCTCATTCCAGTGGGATGCTACATTGTGAGGCACAGGCAGACTCACGCCAGGAGTCCTCAAGTCCTCTCACACTGTGGACGATATTCACTTTAGTCTTGTTGATGCAGATTGTCCTCAGTTTCAAAGGATCTGCAATGATGCTTTAAAGCAACAGGCAACATTGCCTTCGTTTTGCTGACATGTTTTGATGATGATGTGTATATCTTTATTGATCAGTTAAGATATTTCTCTAATTATTATCTTATCAATTTGTTTTCCCTTGTGATCACATATGTATGGAGAAATTCCTTGTACAGAAGCTGCTAGCCTTACAGATGAATGACACTTGAGGCTCTGTCTGTGTGAACAATGACTTATTTTAAATCAAGTCACTGAAATGAAACCGAGTCATTTCCAATTTCTTTCCAGGAATGGCAGACTTTAAGAAGCAAAATGAGATCCTGGAGGTACTCAAGGGTAAGGATCAATTCAATTGCCAGTTGACAGAGCAGTAACACCCTTTACTGTCATTTGCAGATGTTGCATTATTGAATTTTACCTCTCATGTAAAAACTGATAAATATTTCTTACCTTCCACGCAAAGTACTATCTGGTCTGCCTCTCTGCTCTCCTTTCAGGATTTGAAGACCTTCAGCAGAAGCAGAACGACATAATAGCGAAGCTCTCAGGTGAGGAATGAATCCATGTTCAGCTGACATAGCAGCAATGCCACTATTACCATCAAATTTCTTTGGAGATGATAGAATCCTACCTCTTATATGACACATCCCTAAGGTTTTTTCTCATCTTCAACTGAGAGGAATTTGTTCTTCATTGAAAAAAGCAATATAAATGTTCTTTTTGACCTGTTGTGCATCATTAGAGATGATTACCAACTTGTCTCACTCTGCTCTCCTATCAGGATATGAGGAACTGCTGCAGGAAATCCCAGGTAGGTCTCAGCTGCTAAATCCTGCGTCATTTCAAGGACTTGAGAATCCCTAAGTAATCGTGTAGGGCAAAAATATTCATTTTTCTTCAGTCATTTTACATTAATCTCTTAGAGTAGAAGCCATTCGTTGATCAAGCACGCAACGGAACTGTCACTTGTCCTCTGTGTATAAACTGAGGTGAAGAAAGAAATAGTGAATAAATAGAGCATCTTTATCTATTTCCTCGACACTTTGGACCCAATGAATACAGAGCCCTCATAAACTATGATAGGATGCAACCTATATCTTTCTTTCTAATGTTTAGGACTCTTCTCTTGGTTTAAAGATCTGCTGGGGAACACAAACTTCTCTCCATCGCCATAACCTTGAAAGGAATGTCTCATCTTCAAGAAAGAATCAGTTGCAAGAGCAAAGTCCATCTGGTCCCTTTCAATTTCCATCTTTTTCAGACTTGCAATATTTGAGTTTGTAATCATTACAATGAATTAACAATGACACAGATGATCTCATCATTCATCTTCCAAATGGAGTCACTGACAGCAAAACAAATTTCTTTTTGCAGGACTTCATCGTGACCTAGAACTCGTGAAAGGTACTTGTAACCAAGATAATATTTCAATTTTTTCATGACAACATAACTGCCTTTCTGTTCATCATAATAATCCACTTATTGTCAAATTATTCGAAACTGGGATGAGTACTATGCAATAACTTTGCTCCCAAATAAATCACCATTTAGAATTCTTAACAGAAGTCGAACTTTACAATTGTTTGCCTTTGTTTCCTTCAGGTGCAGTGAACAGCAACCAGGACTCCTTGCAAAGTAAGTGCATTTATTCATCAATATTATGGCAAGAAAACGTTGACCAGTCATGTGATGTCTGTTATCAGATTTATATATATATATATATATATATATATATATATATATATAGATATATATATATATATAATATTAATATATATATATGACCATAAATACCATGATGTAGTCTCTTACTCATAACACAACGATCAACACAAATTGTGAAGATGGATATTCGTAAACAGAAGTCATCCTTTAAAACAAAAATTAATTTTGGCTGTCATTCATTAAGAAGAAAATTGCTCTTTCCAGATTTCCATCATGAACTGGAACACGTGAAAGGTATTCTCAACCCCCTGTGGTTTTTTCTTTTTCTCTCTTTTTTTTATCCTGCAACTAAGCAAAACTGAATATGTTGATCTTGAGTGAATTTGAGAATAATGACCAAAAAATCGTGATAAAATCCCAAGTCTTCCTCGTGACAGATTCCTTTTGGAGACGAGAATGACAATATTTAGGGTTGGTGATAGAATCGAAGTTTATAAGAGACCTTTGGTGTTTTCCTCTCTTCAGGTGCAGTGAACAGCAACCATGACTCCTTGCAAAGTAAGTGCATTGATTCAGCGCATATTCAGGCAAGGTAATGTCAAGACATTAGTATAGATAACAACAACACATACTCTTAGGCATTGTTAGACCCTCTAAATCCAATATTTCCACTTTGTTTCATTCCTTATGTATTTATGAATATGTATATATATATATATAGTATATAGTAATATATATATAGATATATATATATATATATATATATATATAAGTCTATCACATTACCGTGATTCATATACATATATCGAACTACAAATGTCCTTTAATATCTAATTCGCTCTACCTCGGAATTAATATATTTTCATATATGTTTAACCGAGGGGGAATATATTAAGCGATAATAGAATTGGCGGGGTTGTTTGGGGCTTCACTGCCAGTCCTGGGATTGAGAGGTCGACGGTTCGCGTCTGTCGATCGCCAATTCTATTATCGCTAATAAATTTTTCCCCCTCGGTTAAACATATAGAAAATATATATTAATTCCGAGGTAGAGCGAATTAGATATTAAAGGACATTTGTAGTTTTATATATATATATAATATATATATATATATATATTATATAATATATATCATATATATATATATATATATATATATATATATATATATATATATATATATATGTGTGTGGTGTGTGTGTGTGTGTGTGTCAGATGAAAGGGGTTATAATTAATAATATGTTTAATATGCCAATGTGATGTGCTGTTCACTTTTAACTTCCCATAGAGAAGCTGATAAATAATTTCTGGGATGGCGTGATATGAAGATGTTTGTTTAAGCAGGTCAACGTCCGTCAGTTCATGGGATCTCGTTCAAGTGCCTTTGGAAACTGGCTGCAATCAGTTACATGGGGCATTGACAAAGTGTGAATTCATATGTACGTGCGCGCCTCTTCCATTCATAATGGCATCTTTAGCCAAGTCTATGGGGAGACTTATAGAGAGGTCCGTGGGAGAAAGGTAGAAATGCTGGGATAGCTCTGCGAAAGTTTATTTACTTCTGTGTGTGATATTCTGGGCTGTAATTGGTAAGTGTTACATTACTTTAGCCAAAGGGATGGCTAAAGAAATAGCTGATTAAGACATTAAAATACTAGGGGTTAACTGAGTTAGTTTGTATGTGAGACTTGGATTATTATCTTTCCATTGTTGAATAAATATTATATTTTTTATATAAGTTTAACTCTTATTTGATGACCTGTTAGAATGGAGAGAGAGAGAGAGACATTGCGAGTCGAGAGAGAGAGATAGAGAGAGCGAAGACTATGCCAGTGATCACCTCGAGAGAGAGAGAGAGAGAGAGAGATTGAGTATGTTATCAGTTTGTCTTGACGCTCGAGTTTCACGCATACCAAATATTAAAATACCCTTCGCTGGTAATAGGTATCAGGGTGGGTAACAGATTTGGTGGCAGCGGTGTAAGAGGCTTTTATATATTTCATAAGCCGTGGGTACGCCTCCGAAGAGAGTTTTTGGGATTGTGTAAAATTGTTAAAGTGTTAGATTTCAGTTACTAAGTGAGAGATAATGAAAAATATCTGTCCGTTAACTGTGGAAAGGGGAGGGGAAGGATTTTTACTAAAGTCATCAATTTTGCCCAGAGCGAGATGCCTCGAGACTCGAGAGAGCTGGGAACAGTCATTTAG
The DNA here is from genome assembly GCF_015104395.2 of Macrobrachium nipponense. Taxonomy (NCBI): domain Eukaryota; kingdom Metazoa; phylum Arthropoda; class Malacostraca; order Decapoda; family Palaemonidae; genus Macrobrachium; species Macrobrachium nipponense. The sequence goes on along the minus strand of NC_061110.1, from coordinate 29,477,492 downwards.
AACTGAGACGTTGTGAGCGCATTCCCGAGACAATCAGCGTGTGTTATTAGCGTGTCTTGCGCAAATTCCGAGTTTTTTTTTCTCACTATGGAGGGGGTAAGTGTTAAAGAGCCTTTTATTAGTCCTGGGTTTTTTTTCCTGGAATAATTTTGTATAGTGGGATTGGTTTAGGATACCACATTTTCTTTCTCCATAGTAGCAGAAAGTGACGTGTTTTTCTTCATTGGCGCATGTTTAAAAGAGATGCATTCGTTTTTGTGAGTATGTATGAATAAGTTTTCATGCATGCGAAACTGTGCTTGAATTGCATTTTTTGCTTGGATACAGAGAGCGCCCAGTCGTTTTTACAGGCTCAGCATATTCTCTGCAAGGAGAAGGCGAGTAGTGGTCTGCCTCGGCGGTATTGGAAGGGAGGATACTAGTGATCTGCCTCGGGGGGTACTCAGACACTAGTCTAACGCCCAGGGGAGGGTGAAGTTCTCTTTTTTTTTCTCAGTGAAGGTGAACTCCTTCTTTTTTTCTTTGTCGGGGTATTGGGAGACGAATTTGCCCTTGACAATGAATTTCCAATGCCAAGGACATCAGCTAATAACGATTAGTTGATGATGTGAGATGCCCGTAGGGTCTTTTTTTTAGAAAGAGATTTTCTTTCTGTTGAATGAAGAGAAAAGGAAATGAAATGCATTGGATGTGGCGTAAGTTTTCCTTATGCTTTGGAAGGCACAAATATAATGGGGACACAGAGATTATCATTAATTTTATTGTGTTGGAGAGATTACTTTAAAATGGTGCTGAGTGATGGTGAATGCCGATGAGTGGTATTGTATCTGGTGTTGTATCTGATGATACCGGTGAGTGGTGTTGATTGGTGTTGATTGGTGTTGATGTTGGTTGGCATCATGGGGTGTGGCAATGGCAATATTAATACTTTTACTGGTGTGGAAATGGCAATATTAATGCTTTTACTGGTGACATGGGAGATATTTTTTATGGGAGATATTTTACAACGAATATTTCTTTTTACGGGAGACATATTTTACGAGAGATTTGAGATATTTCATGGGAGACTATTTAATAATTATTACAGATAATTAAATTATGGAGAATTATTACAATGAATTATGGGAGAAGTTTTGTGGTTAACTATTTACTGAGTTTTTATAACTTTAGAGAATATATCAGTCGTTCATGAGCGATGAATCTGGCTGAATCTTGATGAATCTGTGCTGAATTTTGCTGAACTTCTGGTAAATTTTTTGCTGAATTTTTGGTGAATGGACAAGCATTAACATTGGTGATGTTTTTTATACTAATACTGGTGATTTTGATGATAGCAATTTTGGTGATACTGATGATAATGATACTTCTGATACTGTGATTTTTTTTAATATATACTAATGCGGGGTGCTGTAATGCTATCAAGGGTGGTGGTGTTTTTTTTTTGAATTTGGGAGGAACTAACAACACATTTTTTTTGTTTTTCCTTTTTTATGAGTTCAGCAGATAATTGCTTAACATCTACGTGAGTCATGGGGAGATTTAAAAGTGCAGTTGATTTTTCTTTTCTCCTTTTTTAGAAGTTAGCCGTCGCTAACACAAGTTTTTTTTATCATGGGTGAATTTGAATTTATTTTTTCTCTCCAGTTTGTGCGAATTTTTTAGTATCTTAGTTTATGACTTAGAGTCATTATTCAGGAACATGTTTGTGTTTTCAGTTGTCTGATGCTGCAGAGAGATATATGGGAGAATTTTTGCATTTTTTTTAATGCATACGTAAAAGCACTATGTTTTTTTCTCTGGATATTTGTGTTCCAGAAAATATGAATTTCTTGCACAATACCTTTGTTGTATTTGTGACAACTTTGCCAGAGATAGGAAACATGGCTAAGTTCCTAGTGACTTATGTCGTAGTGCATATGGAGAAGTCTTGGCTTAGACACTCTAAATTTGGAGTTCTTTTATAATGAGTTTTGAGGCACATTGGTGATTTTTTTTAGAATTTCCTGGACAATTTCTATTTGCCGAGTTTTTGCCCTTTTTCAGCAGTTATGCTAAGGAGAGAGTTTATAGTTTTTGACTATAACATTGAGTTATTCTCTAGAGAACTGGAGGTATATTATTTTGCAGTTATAATTTGAGACATAATATATTGGAGATATATTTTGGCCATTTGATATTTGCCTATGGTGGTGAGAGCTATGTTTAGTTCAATTATTTTGCAGCCATTTTTGTTGCAAATGGAGACACTTTTGAGGAGATATGTGGCAATATTTGTGAATGTGTCAGCTGGATGCTTTAAGTGCATTTTTTTGGAGATGGGATTTCATCTTTTATCATCCTGCTTGGAGATATATTTTTTGGAGACTTGTTTTATTCCACATGGAGTTATTGGTGAAATAGAGGTAAGTACTTTTTATTTGCCGAAATCGAGGTGAACATTTTTTATTCCTGGAGTGGTGGTTTTTTATTAACACGTGGTTATTGGAGAAATCTTGGCTTAAACACTCTGAATTTGGAGTTCTGTTATAATGAGTTTTGAGGCACATTGGTGATTTTTTCTAGAATTTCCTGGACAATTTCTATTTGCCGAGCTTTTGCCCTTTTTCAGCAGTTATGTTAAGGAGAGAGTTTATGGATTTTGACTATAACATTGAGTTATTCTCTAGAGAACTGGAGGTATATTATTTTGCAGTTATAATTTGAGACATTATATATTGGAGATATATTTTGGCCATTTGATATTTGCCTATGGTGGTGAGAGCTATGTTTTGTTCAATTATTTTGCAGCCATTTTTTTTGCAAATGGAGACACACTTTTGAGGAGATATGTGGCAATATTTGTGAATGTGTCAGCTTAATGCTTTGAGTGCATTTTTTTGGAGATGGGATTTCATTTTTTATCATCCTGCTTGGAGATATATTTTTTGGAGACTTGTTTTATTCCACATGGAGTTATTGGTGAAATAGAGGTAAGTAATTTTTATTTGCCGAAATCGAGGTGAACATTTTTTATTCCTGGAGTGGTGGTTTTTTATTAACACGTGGTTATTGGAGAAATAAGAGGGAATATGGTGTGGTGTGGTTATTAATTAAATGGAGGAAATATTTTTATCACCGGAGTGGTTTTATTATTATTAATATGGTGAGTTATATTTATATATATGTGGGTGGCAGTAATCTTTGGCGGGTGACCTTTTTTGTGGTCATGGAGTTTTTTTTCGAGCCAAGAGAAGAGTTCTGTGGTTCTTTCTTTTTGGTTTCGTGACTATTTGGAGGCGAGTGGCATTACTGCATTGTGGTCCTATGGAGATATTGTGCATTTTTTAAGTTCACAAGTGTGTTATTTTGGAGGCATATAATAGCTGCATTACGAGTTTATCGTAGTTTTTTTTTTATCCCGAATAGGTGATAATTTTTTTTATAATTGGGCAGTAACATGTGAGAGATATGTCTTTAAGAAAAATTTTTGAGCACATTAGTCATATCCTGGAGTTAATTTAGTGAAATGTGCTTACTTCGTGTCAGTATAAAACCTTTTTCTTGAGAATCATGAGTTTCTGAACTTGCGAGTCTGACTAGACATTTTTTTGTGCTGCTGTTAGAGCACACGTGTCTGCAGGAGGATTTTTTTGCTGAAACCGCTGCAATGAGTCCGGTGTGCTGATTCTTTCCCTCTAGTGGTGATGGCTCAGAGTTTTGCAATGTCTGGAAATGTTGACCATAGCATTTCATGAAAGTTTATGTGTAAGAGTTGCTTTCTGGCCATGTACGGTCGCATGAATGGTTGCGATGGCAAAAATTCCGTAACTATACATGTGGCATTTATTGGGAAGAAGTGGGTTATGTATATTATGCATATATTATGTGTTTTGTGATGGGGAAGTTTACTTGTGATTATCTTTTTTTTTATTTTTTTCCTTTTCTTATGAGATATGTAATTGTGGGTTGAGTTTTAAATAGCATTTCTTTTTGGACGGATGATGTAATTTATCAGGATTGTGATTGACATAAATGGGCGTTTGACATTAAGTCTCATTGTAAGTAATATATGAGCAGTAAAGGGGTTTTTGCTGTTAAACATTGGAGATTTTTACTGATTTTGTGAGTTGCTGTAATATCAGAGATTGAGAAACATTTTTGATTTTTGGGTCTGGGGTTGTTACATGATTTTTTTTTTCTTGGGCTCATTACCTTTTTTCTTTTTTTATACTTGTGGGAACATTCGAGTTTGAAATGTGAATGCAGAAGTCCGTAGAGTTACTGTGAGTTCTGGATTGTGTGTGCTGATGTTTGAATTTGGAGAACTGAGTTAGAGAACTTGATATTTGTTTTTTCCTTTGCGAGTTGTGATAATGACTTATGATTTAGTGGTCATATTAAATGAGTTAATTGGGAGACGTTCAGTTAGTACTTTTTCTGAGTTTTTGAGGTCATTGTTTGATAGAAAAAGTATGTCTGGGGTTAATTTCTCTTTGATTGACCGATGACTTGACTGACATACTTACACACACCATAATTGTCGTTCCCCGACGCTAGCAAGACGTCCACCAGACGTGCAGAGATGTTACTGTCGTTTATCCAGGGTGATTACGAGAGTTTCTACGAGTCTACAGAGTTCTTCAGCACCTTTTTGATCTACAGAGGCCGTTAGAAGTCTTCTACAGGGAGGGAGGCATTCCATCTTCCTACAACTCGCTACAGTCTGTGCTGGAAGTTGCAGACAAAGAGGGATATTCAAGAATCCAAAATGCAGAAAAAATGTATACGCTTAGTGTTATGAGAGATGAAGCGTGATAAGACTTTACTTTGCGCTGCCAGAGACGTGCAGTTATTACTATTTTTTTTTTGAGCCAGCCAATGTTTTTTATGTATATAAGCTGTTTTTGCGACCAGTTAATAGGCAGGGGCTAGCAATTTTAGGTGGCCGAGCCCTGCCGGATGAAAGGGTTATAATTAATAATATGTTTAATATGCCAATGTGATGTGCTGTTCACTTTTAACTTCCCATAGAGACAGTCCGAAGCAATGACCTGAGAAAGCTGATAAATCATTTCTGGGATGGAGTGATATGAAGATGTTTGTTTAAGCAGGTCAACGTTCGTCAGTTCATGGGATCTCGTTCAAGTGCCTTTGGAAACTGGCTGCAATCAGTTACATGGGGCGTTGACGAAGTGTGAATTCAAATGTACGTGTGCGCCTCTTCCATTCATAATGGCATCTTTAGCCAAGTCTATGGGGAGACTTATAGAGAGGTCTGTGGGAGAAAGGCAGAATGCAGGGATAGCTCTGCGAAATTTTATTTACTTCTGTGTGTGATATTCTGGGCTGTAATGGGTAAGTGTTACCTAACTTTATCCAAAGGGATGGCTTGTTTGATATCTTGTAAGATGTTCCATTTTATTGACTTTGCCTTTACAATTGTGTGTGCTTACGAGTATGTTCTCGTGTCTTTGTAACAGGCATTTCTGGCAAGGGGACTGAGAGTCCTAGGGGGCCGAGGGTCCCGTGTGGAGAAGAGATAATTTGTGTGACTAATTACTGATTAAGACATTTAAATACTGGGGGTTAACTGAGTTAGTTTGTCTGTGAGACTTGGATTATTATCTTTCCATTGTTGAATAAATATTATATTTTTTATATAACTTTGACTCTTATTTGATGACCTGTTAGAATGGAGAGAGAGAGAGGTTGCGAGTCGAGAGAGAGAGAGAGAGAGAGAGAGAGAGCGAAGGCTATGCCAGTGATCACCTCGAGAGAGAGAGAGAGAGAGAGAGAGAGAGAGAGAGAGAGAGAGAGAGAGAGAGAGAGAGAGATCGAGTGTGCTATCAGTTTGCCTTGACGCTTGGGTTTCACGCATACCAAATATTAAAAAACCTTCGCTGGTAATAGGTATCAGGGTGGGTAACATATATATGTGTGTGTGTGTGTGTGTGTGGGTACATGTGTGTATGTGTGTATGTGTATATATATGTATACCAATGTCAAATGGTGAAATCTTCACTAATAAAAACCCAGATAATAGGATTAACCTCTCCAGTGGACCTTGGGGTTCAGACCGAATAGATAACATCTTTCTTAAGGCAACGATAAAGCAGATTAAGACAATAAATAGAAACCATGATGGATCAGCGACATCCTCAGGCATCACCTAAGGACATCATATCTCCTGCTATACATTTTCTCTTATGAAACTCCTTCTGTCATTTACTGCTTGATAAGGGTGCATAAAAGTCCTTCGAAATATAGTCCTTAGATTTAGAACATCGTTTTAATGGGCCTTTTATACTTGATACGTATCCCATTTTAACAGAAGAATTTATTTACATGTGTATACATGAACATATATATATATATATATATATATATATATTATATATATATATATAGATATATATAATATATATGAATATTATATATATATATATCTTATATTAATTATATATATATAATATATATATATATATATATTCATTGAATAGAATGGCTTTCTCACTGTTAACAACTTTTTTGAAATTGCTTCATATTTTCTAATTATTTTCTTTACTTCATTGTTCAGGTTACTAATGGACACATAATGGGGTTCTTCCATTTACTCCAGTATTTTTACACGCGACAGCTGTTTCGTCAACCTATACGTATTGTAGGAGGCAGCCCTTCAACCGAGTGGAACAAAACCACCACACGTGGACAGCGCAACACTGACATTCAGTGAATTAAACATATATATGTAATTAATATATATATGTAATTAATACATTAGATGTATAACGTGTATATAATAACTTACTTTCAACTTTTTATATAATTTCTGTGTTAACATATTTATTTATTGTCTTATTTTATGTTTCCCTATAGTCTTTTGTAATACTTAAAACTAGGTATCTGGCAATTGTACTACCTTTCCGTCCTCATGACGTCACAAAACGCATGTAGGCTCATATTTGTATCAGTACGCTTGATAACGTCAATACGTATAGGTTGACGAAACAGCTGTCGCGTGTAAAAATACTGGAGTAAATGGAAGAACCCCATTATGTGTCCATTAGTAACCTGAACAATGAAGTAAAGAAAATAATTAGAAAATATGAAGCAATTTCAAAAAAGCTGTTTAACAGTGAGAAAGCCATTCTATTCAATGAATGTTGTATCCGTGAAAAATTGTGCCCTAGAAGTATTAATATTAAGTATTATATAGATATATATATATATATATATATATATATATATATATATATATATATAGTATATACATAAGCAAATCCTACAGGAAAATGATAGTCAGAAATCCAAGCGCTTTCGGCTAGGTTTGTGACCGTGTGATATCCGATAATCCTGGATTATCTCTTTTAATTTTTATCCTTTTGACAATTAACCATCTGGTATTCTTGATCTTGTTTTGTACCTGAGACCTTCTCTCCAATTGTACTTCATTAACTCCTTGACAATGTCTGAGTAAAGACGAAACCGCTTGGATTTCTAACTATCATTTTCCTGTGGGATTCGCTTATTTATGAAGTCACGTGCATCTGCAGTGATTTTTTAAGTATAATATATATATTATATATATATATATATATATATATAATATAATATATATCTATATATTATATATAGACTACAAATGTCCTTTAATATCTAATTCACTCTACCTCGAAATTTAATATATTTTCATATATGTTTAACCGAGGGGGAATTTATTAAGCGATAATAGAATTGGCGGCCGACGGGCACGAACCATCAACCTCTCAATTCCAGGACTGAAGCCTTAGCCAACCCGCCACTGCGTCGATGGTTCGTGCCCGTCGGCCGCCAATTCTATTATCGCCTTAATAATAAATTCCTCCTCGGTTAAACATATATGAAAATATATTAATTCCGAGGTAGAGAGATTTAGATATTAAAGGACATTTGTAGCTCGATATATGTATATGAATCACGGTAATGTGATATGACATATATATATATATATATATATATATATATATATATATATATATATATATATATATATATATATATATATATATATATATTATATAAAGATAGATAAGATAGAGAGACAGATAGATAGATGGATGTATAGATAGACAGAAGACATTCATCGATCAAGCACACAACGGAACTGCCACTTGTTCTCTCTTTATAAACTGATATGAAGAAATAGAAATAGTGAATGAATCGGGGATCGTTATTTATTTCTTCGACTTTTTGGAGCCAATGAAAACAGAGCCCTCATAAAGTTTGATAGGATGCAACCTACATCTTTCTTTTTTATGTTTAAGACTCTTGGTTTAAAGATCTGCTGGGGAACACAAACTTCTCTCCATCGCCATAACCTTAAAAGGAATGTCTCGTCTTCAAGAATAACTCAGTTGTATGAGTAAAGTCCATCTGGTCCCTGTCAACTTCGTCTTCTGAGTTGAATGGCCTTTTCTAGCCTTGTCCACCCGTACAGTCGTCCGGTGTAAATCTTCACCTTTGAGGGAATTGATGCTGGAAACAAAATCGCTGATATTTGCGCATATATGTTGCGGTTTCCATCAATAAAGTCTGTGTTTTTGAAACTTTGCTTTCTATTTTCAGAAATGCAGAAGAAGCTGGGCTATGTGGAGAACAATATTGAAGGTAACTAACACAATCTGCTCTTGACTTGTTCTATTTGAGTTTGTAATAATTATAATGAATTGACAATGGCACAGCTGATCTCATCATTCATCTTTCTATTGGAGTCACTGACAGCAAAACAAATTTCTTTTTGCAGGACTTCATCGTGACCTGGAACTCGTGAAAGGTACTTGTAACCCAGATAGTAATATTCCTCTCTTTTTTTCATGACAACATAATTGCCTTTCTGTTCATCATAATAATCCACTTTTTGTCAAATCATTCGAAACTGGAATGAATTCCATGCAATAACTTTGCTCCCAAATGAATCACCATTTAGAATTCTTAACAGAAGTCGAACTTTACAAGTGTTTGCCTTTGTTTCTTTCAGGTGCAGTGAACACCATCCAGGACTCCTTGCAAAGTAAGTGCATTTATTCATCAATATTATGGCAAGAAAACGTTGACCAGTCATGTGATGTCTATTCTCAGATATATATGACCATAAATACCATGATGTAGTCTCTTACTTTTAAAACAACAATCAACTTAAACTGGGAAGATAGAAATTCGTAAACAGAAGTCATCCTTTAAAACAAAAATTAATTTTGGCTGTCATTCATTAAGAAGAAAATTTCTCTTTCCAGATTTCCATCATGAACTGGAACACATGAAAGGTATTCTCAACCCCCTGGAGTTTTTTTCCTTTTCTCTCTTTTTTATATTTTGCAACTAAGCAAAACTGAGTCAGTTGATCTTGAGTGAATTTTGAGAATAACAACCAAAAATTCATGATAAAATCCTGTCTTCCTCGTGACAGATTCCTTTAGAGATGAGAATGACAATATTTAGGGTTGGTGATAGAGTCGAAGTTTATAAGAGACAATTGGTGTTTTCTTCTCTCCAGGTGCAGTGAACAGCAACCATGACTCCTTGCAAAGTAAGTGCATATTCAAGCAAGGTAATGTCAAGACATTAGTATAGACTACTACAACACATACTCTTAGGCATTGTTATTCCCTCTAAAGCCAATATCTCCGCTTTATTTCATTCCTTATGTATTTATGAATATTATTATATATATGTATATATATATATATATATATATATATATATATATATATATATATATATATATATATATATATATATATATATGTATATATATATATATCTCATAAATAAAAAATAAAGACTGATAATATGTATCGTTGTGAATGTAAAGATTGATCACAATTTAACCCAATAACCGTTTGCTATGGGAAGCAGCTTTGGTGCCCCAGCTGTCAGCCAAGAGTGCGGGCAGCAAACATTGACGCTAACAAACCTGTCAGCAAATAGTTAAAAACACATGACAACTGTTCTCCCGGACGCGCTATCTTTTGAGTGCAGGGTGGCTACATTAGCTTATTTTCCGTTTTTGTATCTTATTCCATATACTTTAACTCATATAAATCTATTAACATACATACGGCCGTTCCCTTTAACCACTGTCACGTATTTATATGTCTGCTCTTTCCAGCCCAAATAATAATAATAATAATAATAATAATAATAATAATAATAATAATAATAATAATAATATATAATAATAACAATAATAATAATAATAATAATAATAATAATAATAATAATAATAATAATAATTAATGATAATAATGATAATAATAATTTATCTCTTGGCTATAGGATTATCAACGTGGGGCCATTGGAAAATAACATTCTCTTAGAACAGACACACGTGCATTTTTTCGTGTAAAGAGGTTTATTCGTTGTACATAAAACCCTTTCTTCTTTTGACGCTCTAGAATTTGTAAATAACAGGATACAACAATTGCCCTTCGAAATTTTGCGCTTACAAATCATCAGATTTTCCTTTGACAAGCCATAATAATGGTATGTAATAAAGTTGATTCCAAAAGATCTCGCATTTTGTAGTCCGTATAATCCAGTCTTTGGGCTGAAGCTAAAGCTAGGTTTTTTTTATGAATTCTACATCATCCACGATGCATGTCCGTTTTGTACATAGAAAAAAAAGTGAGATTATATATTATATAGATATATATATATATATATATATATATATATATATATGTATATATATAAGATTATATAGATAAATATATATATATATATATATATATATATATATATATATATAGGGGAAGCACACCAACAGGTCAAGGAACTCATATTTATTAAGTTGCAACGTTTCGAAGCCAACCAGCAGGCCTCATTTTCAAGCTAAAAAGTAACAATATCTAATTAGTACAATAAAATTAAGCTACAATATTAAATACACAATGTAAAGTACAATAAAAACAATCACAGTTAAAAACACAAATAAGGACCAACCGTTGAGTGTGAAGACAGAGGAAGGACTAACAAAAAACGTAAGCAGTTCACGAGAGGTAAAGAGGTGTAGACGTGGCATGGGTGTTCAGTGAGGGGACCAGTTTTTTGATAAACAAAGATTCATTAATTGTTAAAACCTTGTGATTGGAAGCTCTGCCCAAAACCTGAAAGTCGTTGTACTGGATCGAATACCTACATTTATCGGTATGATCCCTTATGTTGGAAAATTCGGGATTCGAAAGCTTAGTGCCAGTTCTATAGCTGATAGCTCTATGACTGTCGATTCGGACCTTAAGTAACCTATGTGTCGATCCAATATAGGTTCCTCGATTACATCGAGGACAAGTAAACTTGTAAATGACACATGAGGTCATCAATGGATCCAAACGGTCCTTGAAGTTGAAAAGGCTACCGATATTCAGTGGGTTTGTAGGTATAATTTTGATTTTCATGGCAGGGAGATGACCAGACATTAAAGCGTGGAGTTCCTTATATAAAGTTGTATTGTGAATAAAAGGAAGGCTAGCATAGAACGGTAATTTAGGAACGTGAGGAGTGGGATGACGTGGAACAAAAATATTATTTAAAAATTTGGAGACATGCTTAAAGAACAACTGGGTGGGAATGCAGTTGCTGTTAAAATATTTTTGCAAGAATGTGACTTCATTGTGAAAAGATTGCCAACTAGAAGACAAAGCAAAGGCTCGGTGAAGCATGGTTAATAAGGCATTTATCTTAAAATCAAGAGAACAAAAACTATAAAAATTTGTACCAAGACCAGTGAATGTCTTTTTTCTAAAAACGGAAGTTGAGAAGCCATTAATAAATATGAGTTCCTTGACCTGTTGGTGTGCTTCCCCTACCTTCATTGTATAGTCTGGTTTAGAGAAACCTCCGCCTGTTTAATATATATATATATATATATATATATAGATATATATATATATATATATATATATATATATATATATATATATATATATAAAGGTTTTTTTGCCACGAAGGAAAAAATGAAAAAGCGAGATAGCCAAGTACTTTCGGTCCTGTTCGGACCCTTTACTGAGGCAAACTGATTTTACAAAGAACAACATAGTCAAAAGAAGGCTTAATATACAAACTGACACTACCAGATTAGCCATAAGGCGATTTTCACTCTATCAGAAAGGAGGAGCCCCCAGAGGCTAGCCACACCTTGAAGGATACCAGTGATTCTTCCAGAAAAACAGTACATTTTGGAAAACACCGGAGCATATACAATTTAAAATCATGAATTTTTACACAAATTTTTCCAACAAAAATTATTATTAATGAAAAGACGAAAGAAAATATAAATATATATATATATCGAGCAAGAGAAAGAGGGAGAGAGAATATCGAACCAGAGAGAGAGAGAGAGAGAGAGAGAGAGAGAGAGAAAGACAGAGAGAGATCGAGAGAGAGAGAGAGAGACGAGAGAGAGAGAGAGAGAGAGAGAGAGAGAGAGGAGAGGATAATAACTATACCAATGTGGGACTAATTTATTAGTTTTAAATTTTATTTATTTTGAGATCATTCATAAACATCTTACAAATATATGGGTCCAAATGGTACATTCCCAGACTAAGATTTAGGTTGTTTTTATTAGTGATTTGTATAATTGCCGATTCCAGTAAATTTCTTGAAACATAATCATTAGATCTAGCAATTACTGAGGTATCACCCCAATTAATACAATGAGATTTTTCACTCAGATGGATAAACAGTGCATTTGAAGTCTGGGCTGTTCTAACTGAATACATATGCTGCTTAATTCGAACACATAAATATTTAATTGACTGACCAACGTAAAACGATGGGCAATCCTTACAAGGAATTTTGTAAATGATGTTGTTATTTGTTACGGGACTATTCTTAATTAGCATATCTTTAATGGTATTGTTATAAGAGAACACTACATTAACATTAAACGATTTAAATATTGATTTTATGGTTTCAAATCCACGAAAATAAGGTAAGCTAAGTACATTTTTAGGCATTTCTTTTTCATTAATAGCAACATTATAAAACTTTTTGTGAGCTTTTTAATAACATAAATCAATTAAATGAGGTGGGAAGCAGAGATCGTTTCCTATCTTTTTTATGTATTCTATTTCTTGATCCAGATATTGTGGACTCGTGATACGCAAAGCGTGTAGGAACATAGAAGAAAAAATTGAAATTTTAATATTAAGATGGTGGCCAGAATAAAAATGTACATATGTTAAATTATTTGTGGGTTTTCTATAAATACTGAATTTGCATTTGAAAGAATCTCTATGTATTAATACATCTAGGAAAGGGATGACATTGTTATTTTCAATTTCAATAGTGAATTTTATGGATGGCACTAAATTATTCAATTTAGACAATAAATCATTTACATCGATACCACCAGGTAATACTACTAAGATATCATCGACATATCGGTACCATTTTAAGGGGATAAGTGTGATATTCGGGAGGTGTTGTCTCTCAAAAAATTCCATATATAAGTTTGAAAGGAGAGGTGATAAAGGGTTACCCATGGCCATACCAAATATTTGTTGACAATATTCTCCATTAAAAATAAATCTGCAATCACAAATACATAACTTAATCAAGGAAATTATGTGACTAACGGACATAGGCAATTCATGCAGTACAAGTTCATTACTTAAATATTCTAGCACAGAGTCAATAGAGACTTTTGTAAACAAAGAACATACATCAAAACTGACAAAAATATCGCTAGGGTTTAGTACAATGTTATTTAATTTTTCCACAAGATCAAGAGAATTCCGGATGTGTGAATTAGATACAGTTCCTAGTAGCGGGGATAACAGTTTAGTAAGATATTTAGATAGTTTATAAGCAATTGATCCAACAGTACTAATAATTGGGCGCTTAGATTTGTTTTCCTTATGAGTTTTGACTAGGCCATATAAATAAGGTAATGAGGGACACTTTACAGTTAACTTACAAAAAAAGTTCTTTTTCATCTTTAAGAATTTGTTTGATATTGATATTAAAGCTTTTTATTACTTGGTCCAACGGATTTTTTGCGAGTGTTTTGTAAGTTATTTCATCCTCTAGTAAAGTATGCATGCGTGATATGTAGTCAGTTTTGTCAAGAACCACTAAACTATTGGATTTATCAGCCTTGGTAATGTGTAAGGTATTATCATTCTTCAATTCTTTTAAACATTTTCTGTAGCGAGCGGGGAAGTTATTTTCATGGTAGGCATGCATAGCTACAGAAAAAGTTTAAAAGAATTGAAGAATGATAATAGCTTACACCTTACCAAGGCTGATAAATCCAATAGTTTAGTGGTTCTTGACAAAACTGACTACATATCACGCATGCATACTTTACTAGAGGATGAAATAACTTACAAAAAACTCGCAAAAAATCCGTTGGATCAAGTAATAAAAAGCTTTAATATCAATATCAAACAAATTCTTAAAGATGAAAAAGAACTTTTTTTGTAAGTTAACTGTAAAGTGTCCCTCATTACCTTATTTATATGGCCTAGTCAAAACTCATAAGGAAAACAAATCTAAGCGCCCAATTATTAGTACTGTTGGATCAATTGCTTATAAACTATCTAAATATCTTACTAAACTGTTATCCCCGCTACTAGGAACTGTATCTAATTCACACATCCGGAATTCTCTTGATCTTGTGGAAAAATTAAATAACATTGTACTAAACCCTAGCGATATTTTTGTCAGTTTTGATGTATGTTCTTTGTTTACAAAAGTCCCTATTGACTCTGTGCTAGAATATTTAAGTAATGAACTTGTACTGCATGAATTACCTATGCCCGTTAGTCACATAATTTCCTTAATTAAGTTTTGTATTTGTGATTGCAGATTTATTTTTAATGGAGAATATTGTCAACAAATATTTGGTATGGCCATGGGTAACCCTTTATCACCTCTCCTTTCAAACTTAT